>NC_143584.1:206718297-206869935 GCF_048544385.1 Mastigoproctus giganteus | reverse complement strand
ACGATACAATGATGTCTCTGGAACGGATTAATATTGTAAAGCTGGGTACACTGTATTGTATAGCTACGTGTGGTTTGAAATGCAGTATTTATGAATGTTTAATGTTAATTTTTTGCAATTAATGTTCATATTTTCGATTTTGTTGATACTTGGTACTTTGAAAAAAAAACTCGTAAACCCGAGAACTCATAAAGCAAAAACTCGTAAAGCGAGAACTGTCTGTATTACTGAATAAATCCATGGGAAAAACATCAGATTTTAGACAAGATAGAAGATACAGAATAAATATTTACATTAACATAAATTAAATAAAAGTGATGGAAACATAACATGAAACCATATTTAGGATTACTTGATACTGAATAAGCATATGATGAAGTACCTAGAAATCTGTTCTTTCAAATTTTAGGAAATTATATCATCAAGAAGAATTCTTTTGTTGTTGTTGTTTGTTTGTTATTTTGTTTTTAAGAGCATTAGCAACTAAGGCCATATTGCTCCAGGATATGCGGTGGTTATTCCCTGACCTTTCCCCATCCTCCGTATTTGATGGTGACGGGCTCGAACCCCGGTCTAATCCCAGAAGCGTGTGCTACGCACTGCTGCTCCTACCCACCTGGCTACGGAAGCGCCTAAGAATTCTTTTAAGAGAAAGGCTTCTTCCTTCAATCTTCACTTCGAATTTGACTTTTTTTTTTTTTCCCATAAAAATGGCAAATCTGCAGTGAGGATTGAAGGAAGCACTGGGAAACGGTTTGAATTAAACTTGGTGTGATACAGGGCTATACCTTATTGCCACTTTAATTTCCATGGACCATGTAATAGGAGAATATAAGTTCCTGGCATAGTTTAGTGTCAGAGATATAAAAATGGGATAATTATTATGTGCTGATCATATTATGCTGTTAGCATTAGCATTAGCATTAGTAGAAGCATTTGATGCAAGAAAGCAAGCTTATGCAGCATCAGCCAAAAAAAAAAAAAAAACCCCACTTCCACTTCACCCCTCTGTTCGTTCCAAATACCTGTCCAGCTGAGCCTTAAACTTATTTAGGCTATCAACCTCCACCACAAGGGATGGAAGTCTGTTCCACCAACCAACCACCCGCTGGCTAAAGGCAAATTTCCTCACGTCTATCCTACATCTGTCTTTCCTCAATTTGAATTTATGCCCTCTCAGGTGATTTTTCTGAGCTAGAGGAAGAATCCCATCAGCATTGAGCATGCTTAAACCATTCAAGGCTTTATACACCTCTATCAGATCACCTCGCTGGTGCCTGGTCTCCAGACACTGTAACTTGCAAAACTTAAGCCTTTCTTCGTAAGAGCACCCCTTTGTTCCATTCACTAATCTTGTTGCCCTTCTCTGTACTCGTTCCAGCAGCTCTACATCCTTCTTGAGGTGAGGCCTCCAGACCTGTATACAGTACTCTAGGTGTGGCCTGACCATTGCCTTATACAATGGAATAATCACCTCCTTATCCCTGCTGGAAAAATTCCTGTATATCATTGACAATACTCCATGAGCTACTCTTGCAGCCCGTCTGCACTGCTCAGAGAACTTCATATCTGCCTGCACAACCACCCCCAAGTCCCTTTCATTCTCTACCACTGTCAGTGTAGTACCACAGAGTTGATACGTTGCTCTGGGGTTGCTGTTTCCCATGTGTAGTACTTTACATTTGTCAATGTTAAACATCATTTGCCACCTCTCAGCCCATCTGCTCAACATTTCCAGATCCTGTTGCAGCAGCATAGTGTCAGTAGTGTCCTTGACAACCCTGCCAACCTTTGTATCATCTGCAAACTTGGACATTAAGCTTGATATACCATCATCAATATCATTTATAAATACAGAAAACAATAATGGACCCAACACTGAGCCCTGAGGGACTCCACTAATAACATTAGTCCACGATGAGCAGTGTCCATTGATTACCACTCTCTGTCTTCTCCCCCTCAACCACCCCTTTATCCATAGCAGCAATTTGCCTCCAATGTCACACTGCTCCAATTTGTGTAGCAGTCTTCCATGTGCAACAGTATCAAAAGCCTTTCTAAGATCCAAGTATATAATATCAAAGTTATTCCCTGCATCCAGTTCTTTTGTGACTGCATCATAATATCCAATCAAGTTGGTCAGGCAAGACTTCCCCTTAACAAAACCATGCTGTGTCTGAGCTATAACTGAAGTCTTGTCTAAATGATCCTGCAGTGCTTCTTTAACCAGTGCCTCCATTAATTTTCCTGGAACAGAAGTTAAGCTCACAGGTCTATAATTACTTGTGTCAGCCTTTGATCCTCCTTTGTGAATTGGGGTCACATTTGCACATTTCCAGTCTGTGGGTACCTCCCCTGAGTCCAAGGAAGCTCTCATAATTATGGCTAAGGGTTTGCTTACTTCCTTTGCTGCCTCCTTTAATATAACTGGATAGATCCCATCCACCCTGGGTGCCTTTCTTGTGTTTATCTTCAACAGTTTCTCCTCCACTTTACTCCCAGTTATTTCAAGATTCTGTAGCTTACTGCTAGAGTTGAATACACCTCTGGCATTCCCCTTGCTGAATAACTCCTCATGTGTGAATGTCGATGCAAAATATTCATTTAGTTTGTTAACTACCTGAGCAGGATCATCAACAGTTGACCCATCAATATCAAGTGGACCAATCTGATTCATCCCCTTCCTTCTAGAGTTAACATAAGTAAAGAACTCTTTGCTGTTTTTCTTTGCATCCCTTGCCAAGGATTTCTCGTAATCTGCCTTCGCCTGCCTAACCTCCTTTGTAACTTGGTTGCATATCAACTTGTATCTATCATAGGCTTCTGTGTCATGTGTTAATTTGTAAGTATCCCATGCATATTTCTTCTCTGCCATATGCCTCATTAGTTCATCTGACATCCACTTTGGCCTAAACCTTGAACAATATTTCTTAGTTGGTATGTAAAGCCTAGTAGCTTCCAAGATAAGTTCTTTGAATGCTTCCCATTTTGAATTTGCTGTTGGTAACATCATCAGTTGGTCCCACTGTATAGAATTTAAATACTGTCTCAGTCCATCGTAGTCGCCTTTACGGAAGCAATAACCCTTCCCTTTACCCCTAATGGTAGTTACCTCTTTGAGTAAATCCCACTTCAGCACACTGTGATCACTGCCACCTAGTGGTTCGTTTATCTGCAGATTCTTAATGCATGAAGAATCACTGCTGATAATCAAATCAAGAGTATTACTCCCTCTAGTTGCCTCCCGAACATGCTGATGTAGAAAACAATCATCCAATAAATCCACAAAAGCCCTGCTAGTGTGTGAGTAACCAGCCCCCAAATTCCAGTCAGTATCTGGGAAATTAAAATCTCCCATTATAAGACTCTCTGATTTACTGGCCCACTCTATTTCCCTGTACAGTTCCTTGTTATACTCATCAGAGTCATTAGGCCTATAGCACACTCCTACTCTCAATTTTGATCTCCCAATGCTTATGTCACACCAAACTGACTCAACACTGCACTGTCCGGCGATGTCGACTGGCTTCACTTCCTTGGTTTTTATGTGTTTCTTAACTAATAGCATAACCCCTCCCCCCTTCCTATCCTGCCTATCCTTTCTGTAGACGTTGTACTCCCCAGATTGCAGTTCTGCATCCCTTATATCTGTGTGACACCACGTCTCTGATATCCCAACAATATCTGCCTTTGATGTTTTGAGCAATACCTCAAATTCATCAAATTTATTTACTAAACTCCTAGCATTGGTGTACACGCAAGTATACCTGCACCTGTTTCTATTCTTAGCTACCCTAACACAACCCATGTGTTTACTTGTACCGCAATGACTCCCAGCAGTCTCTGAAATACCATGCATCTTGTTTTCCAGGCTTCTGCTCATTCTAATAGAAGCAGTGCAAGAATCTCTTTCACCTCTGCCAGTGGCTACTGTCAATCTATTGGTCTTTGTCTCCCCCCAAGCTAGCAGTTTTCCGACCCAGCTAACACTGCCTCGATAGCATCAGCAAATATTCTTGCACCCTTTCTATTTAAGTGTATCCCATCCCTGTAGAAGCAATCTCTCCTGTTAACAAGTACAGTCCAGGCTGAAAAAAATTCTACCCCTTGAGCCTTGCACAATCTGTCCAGGGCAGAATTGATCGACAAGGCTCTCATCATATACTCCCTCCTATCGTGTCTGGGCAGAATTGCAGACACTTTCAAATTCACCCCTAATTCTCGGCTTTTGTTCAACAGTGACCTGTACTTGTTAAGTAATTCTGCCGGTCTCCTACTCTTAATATTATTAGTGCCAACGTGTACAACTATATCACCTTTTGTGCCCTTAAAAGATGATATTCGCTCTACAACGTCATCAACCTTTGCCCCTGGCAGACATACCCTGGTCCTGTTCCACCTATCTTTTTTACAAAGCATGTTCCCCGTTTCCCTGACAATAGAGTCACCAACAACTACTGTTCCTTCGGGACCAGCGCATTCTGCCTTGGGGGTTGTCTCTGTGTCATGCGATGCCCAAGTGCAAGCTCTGGCGTTGATGTGGGCAGCTGAGAGCTTGATGGGCCCCTCAATTTAGTTTCTTCGAGGACATCCACCCTGTCCTTCAAGCTCTCATATAGGCCCACAAGAACGCCGAGTTGTTGCTTGATATCGATACACTCCTTGCATCGCGCACACACAAAGACATCCCCCTTGGCAGTATCATGTCCCGTACCCGATTGCTCTGCAAACATCAAGCAAACAGTGCATTTTATAAGGCTGTGAGTCAGAGGACAACTGCCCCCCTCAGTTCTGCTCTGAGCCACAGCACTTCCATTAGCTTGAGCCTTTTGCTTTGCCGCTCTGGTCTGAGTCATGATTCTATTAATTTATTAATTAATTATAATTAATTATGTTATGTTATTAATTATGTTAAATATAATTAATTATATTACGTTTGTAATCTGAGTCGTTATATGTATTTATTTAAACGTACAATTTAACTGCTAACGAAGTTCAACTAACGCTATCTAGTACGATATATAACTATCGTATCACAAAGGCGGGAAAATTACGAACGGTACCGGAGTTGAAACACGTGGAAACCTTTACCGATACTTTTATGCAATTACAAGGCCGAGTAAAGAATAAATACACCAAATTAATCAGAAAATCACAAAATAATGTTATACTACTAAATTTAAATCAAAAGTTTTAGAAAAACAATAATTTCAAATCAATAAATAAGAAAAATCCACTTAGCGGCTTTGAACACGACCGTCTCTGTTAAATAGTAGCACTTAAAATATTCAAGAATCTGAATAAATTAGATCAAGGGCGTAGGCAATTTCACATCAAAATTAATTGCACAAAACACGTTATAACAGTTGGGAGATATAAGGAAAATATAACGTATAGACCAAGTAACAAAAAAATTGGAAAAGCTTAGTAATTTTATGCATCTAAGAAGACTTTAATGAAGGTAGAAGATTAGACATGCAAATGAACAGTAGAATAAGTAAAACAGGAAGTGAAGGAAACCAGCTAAATAAATTCATTTGGAGCAAAAGAGAAATCAACTGAAAGACAAAATGGGCTGTTTAATAACAGTTTGTTTAAGCCCTATTTTAACCGGGCATTATAATCTAGGTAAGAAATAAAGAAATTGGTCAAAAATTAGAATCGTCAGAAATAAGAGTTTTAAGAAAAATAAGTGGAACTTGCAGTTAGAAGCAATAGCAAGACCATATTACAAATAAGTAAATAATAAAAAGTAAATGAAGCAAACTTAAGATGGTGTGGGCATGTAGAAAGAATAAGGGAAAGAAGATTTAGCTAAATAGATATTTGAAGCAAAAATTAATCTTAATAGATCCAGAGGCAGATTAAAAAATTGATTGGTGTCAGGCAAGCATTATAAGAAAGATGGCTTATTTAGCCAGTATTAAATATCTAACAAAAAATAGAATAGCATGGAGGTGCTGATAGTCCAGGACAGCTTTGTACTATCATAGTGATCTTTACACCTACTAGATATAACAGATTTGGATGGTGATATACTTTGCAGGATGTTCAGCTGAAATTTGTGCTTGCATATATCTTAAAAGAAAGTTATCCAATTCTGAAAAGTTGTAC
The DNA here is from genome assembly GCF_048544385.1 of Mastigoproctus giganteus. Lineage (NCBI taxonomy): Eukaryota > Metazoa > Arthropoda > Arachnida > Uropygi > Thelyphonidae > Mastigoproctus > Mastigoproctus giganteus. Next base: position 206,863,821 of record NC_143584.1, on the reverse strand, counting down.
TTTTGAGTAACAAACGTTTCTCAACCATCTGCTTCTCACAACTAGTGTTTAAGTGTGCCAAAATTATTTTTCTGTGATGCTACTAGTTATTATAACAAGCCTTTAAGACTTTTCAATATATTATGGTACATCACAGCTCTTGAGCCTGTCAAGGTTCCCCTGTGATATTAAGACCTACTGCACTAGTTGGTGCAATTATTGTGGCTTCTAGGAAATCTAAGTACAGAGAGTCTCCCTTTTTTTTTTCAACTTTTATAAATTTCTTAAAGCTCTGCCACTATTTTAAAATGCTTCTAGTGAGATAGTGAGAATTATAAGCAGTTTCTTTCTGTATTTTTATTATATATTTTTTAAGAATTAATGTTCTACAATGGAAATGTTTATTTGGCTATTAGGTTTCTCACCCTTCCCTCCCACACACAAAGTAGCAGCACAGTTTTCTTCTTAGGATAGAACAGGGTGCAGTGAGCAATATTATTGCCACATAATTATCAGTTGATTGTGTAGAAAACATTTCAGTTCTATGGCAGTGTGCAGATAATAATGTTATGTTTTTGTTTCTTAAAATTTCATTAATAACCATGAGGAAAATTTTTGTATTACATGATAACGGCTTTCCTTATTTTAATACAATAGCTATATGCATATATTAATTTTATTTCAGATTTAAGAAGATGAAATATATTCAGCATTTCAGCTACAATTTTTCACTGATCAGTGTTTACAAGTATTGTTTCTAAAAAGGTTATTATAGGTATTGTTAAAACAGTTCTTCAATATTTCTAATTTTGAAAAGACAGTGGAGCATTTCGTAAATCCCACCAACACATTTGGCTTATTTTGTTGCATCAGAATATCTAAATGATTTAAATTGCAGTCTGGTAAAGCAAATATTTTTTATTATTATTATTATTATATTATTCTGGACTTTTTTCTCCCCAATTTATTAAATTTTCATGGATAAGTGTAATGGTAGTTGTGGATATGTTTCAGGAGGCGACCTCAAAACCTGACACCACCCAGTGAAAATGGCAACTATTCACCCTCAAGCACACAACCAAGTGGTTCACCAGTGCAGGTAATTTAAATCACTGTACTTAAATCAGTTCAGTTGGTACATTCTGCTTGCTGCAGTAAGATAGTATTCTATTTTGTAATCTCATTACTTTGGCATAATTTTTAGGTTTTTATAATTTTCTTAATTTGGTAGAGAGAGACAAAATTTGGGATTCTTTTTTAAAGTGTAATGATTTTTACTTTTTATTTTGGGGAGAACATTTCCTTTTTTATTTTGGAGAATATTATTTTGCCATTTTCTTAACATTAGAAGATTAGTAAGGTGCAGATCATTGTTTTAAAGTTAAATACAATAATGGATCAGCTATATCCTCTAATGTTCTGCTTACCAAAATTCTTGTGCTTTCATGTTGTTTCTTAGTATCTATTTTCTGAGGCTAGCAGAAAAGAAAGCATAGTGCTCCTAAAATACTAGGATCAAAAAAAGAATATCCCTAACCTTAACTATGGCCGCAATCCTAGTTTAAGAAAAAATTTCCCTCGGGGCCAAAAAAATATTTAGTTTACTAAATGATTGGATTAGTAATTCTAAAATAAAATAATGTAAACAAAGCATATCCTAGAATATTGGTTGAAAAGACGAAAATAAGCCGAACAAAAATCACTTCCTATTCTAATTTTCTGCCTTTAATAAAGGAAAAGCAGGCATTGATCTGTTGGACCAAATGGGTTCATATGCCATGAAGCTAAGAAAGGGGATAAAGTGGTAGAAGAATGTGTGTTTTATGTTATGCAAAATTGAAAGAGTCGAAGGAACATCTGCTACTAGAAAGAAGGAGAAAACAGTTCGTACTTATTGCCCAGACTATAATCATCAGCCTTTCGTGTGTTTAGAGTGTTTTGGTCAACACCACAAATCTACATAATTTTGTAATTATAAAATGCAGTTACTCATTTATTTTTTTTCTCATAGCGCCATGCAAATCATATCACTGAAATTTTCAGTATGTGTTTATTGGTCATTTGATAGCTTTTAAGACCAGTTAAGATTACCCCTCTCCCCCACACACACACACATAAATAGTTATCTATAAAATGAAAGTTTTTTGGGCATTACTCGATAAGGGAATTTTTCATCATATATTGTTGGTCCCTTCAGAGGTTTTAGGACCATTTCCAATTTCACAGTTCCCAGTTCACTCTTACAGAAACTTGGCAGTAGATCTGGAACAGTAGCTCAGATCCTTGTCAAATTTTCGACACTTTTTAGTTTTTAGAATATTTTTTGGATATTTGCCAAATATCATATGAATAGGTTACCCATATCCCCAGATACCCATCATGTGGTGAGGTTTTGATAAATACTTCTTGAATATAGTATAGAAATTTTTAACCCCTGAAGTACATTATTTGATAATTGAGCATGCTGAAATTGCACTTGCTGGTATCCACTTCTGGTTACCAGAGTGTGTGGATGCTGTTAAGGAGCATTATGCTTAAGGAGCCAGTAGTTTTCAATTCGAAACTTCTTAAGCATAATGTGAGTTTGCTTATTAATGGAACAATTTTTGAAACGTGACATATTAAGTACAGAATGTCTTTATCCATAATCTGGAGAGAAATTTTATTCACTATTTCTTTTTAGTATAATTATGCAAAATTGATTTATTTCAGAAAAGAAGCTCCTTGGAGTATGAAGCTCAACGTACCAAGAAGCAAAGAATTTCTCATTATAGCCGCCTGGAAAATACCAGTAATGTGTCGTCATCTGGTTCAGGATTGCCACTTTACTCAAAACCTGACTCATCAGGACTCTCACACGTGAAACCTGACTCTAATGGATTGCAGCATAATACTAGAAAAGATGAGACACTTAATCGGCACTTAAGGACCAATGTAACTAATTTAATAACTTCAGAGTACAGTCAGAAGTCACCTCCCCCACCCCCTCCTCCACCTCCTTTACCTCCTCCCCCTCCTGATAATGGTGTACAAAAATGTTATTTGAATTCTTCTTTGGTAGTTCCAGAAAAAAATGCTCACAGCATATCAGTAGAATCTACAATGCGGCCTGCTGATTCTTCTCAGCATTTTGCAGTTAGTCAAGTATCACCTGACTCGAATACTCCCCTTCATATACTTCCTTCAAAGCATGAACGTTACAGTGATAAATTTAGTGGATTTAGTTGTGAAAATCAAAATGGATATGGAGATAGCCACGGTAAATTAAGTCGTGCAAAAATTAGCTCCACAACAAATGGTAATGGTTCTTGTCATTCATCACCAAATTCTAGCCCAGAAAGTAGAGATAGTATGGATTCCAAAGGTGAGTTTTTAATTACTGAAAATATAAATTTAAACTTTGAAAAGTTTTTATGCAGTTAGCTATATAAAGTCACTATAATTTAATGGAACTTAATTGCACTTTTCCTTTTTACTAATACAAACATGATGTCATGTATCTGACATTTATTTGTATTGTGGATATTAATTAGTTAAAAGTAGCAGTTTAAAAGAAGGAAATTGTGATACACAAAGGTTTCATTTAAAACTTGCAGTAACAAGTAACATTTAAAAAAAAAAAAACCTCCTTCCTTGTGTTTAAACTTGGAGATAACTTCATTTTCGGTGCAATCTCTTTTGCATGTAATACAACCTATAGCATCATTGCCAGTCTTATGCTTTATCATTGTCTCACTGGCTTCAGGAACTTCAGAACAAGGAAATTACTTGCCCATAAACATTTCTGCTACTTGTTGGGGAGGGCAAACAACAGACCTAATACATTCTCTAAGTCATGTAGGAGGTATATTCTTAGTGTTGATGGAGAGATGCTACTCAGTGATGATGATAATGATGAATACAGGAGGATAATTGTGATAGACACTTCTCTGCATACATTTAAAAAAAAAAAAGAATATTTTCTTATTGATGATTACATTTAAAGATATTAAGAATTATGTTTAAATTAGCACTTTATATGCAAATGCAATTTGCAGATGATATCATTCTCTTTGCCAATGATCCAGAAGCAAGACATTGAAGAACTGCAGCATGAAAGCAAGAAGTTTGGTTTTAAGATGAATATGAAGAAAATCTTGGACAAGAAATTTCAGCAGATGGAAATTGAATGGCACATAAAATTGGGATGGCAAGCATTTGGAAAGCTTAGTATAGTCTTCAAGACAAACTTTCCACACTCTCTCTCTCTCTCTCTCAGATGAAAAGTTTTTGATCAGTGTATCCTCCTTGTCCTAACATATGGTTCTGAAACATGGACATTGAATGCCAAAGCTTTACAAAGATTGACAGTCACACGAAGTATAGTGCTGGATTTTGAACATAACCTAAAGAGATCAAAAAACATGTGCATGGATCTGCCAACAAACCAAGGTCTGCAACATCATTGAAAGAACAAAGTGCTCAAAATGGAAATGGGCTGGTCACATATCAAGAAGTGATGATAGGTGGGCCAAACAAATTTTGGAATGGATACCGCTTGACTCTGAATGCCCAAGAAAGAGACCAAAGATGAAGTGGATTGATGAAAATTGTGAAATTTCCTGTTGTACAATGCAAAGAGAGCAGTTGCTGGAAACATGTTGGGAGACCTTCCTCCTGCAGTGGATCAGCAATGGCTGAAGGTGATGATGATTCAGGTGCATTAATCCATATTAGAGATTCTCTTTAGTGGGCAAAATTTAATTAACATTGATATTTATTTTAAATTTTACCCACTGAAGAGTGGGACCGACATGTCTGGAGGTTGTCTGGGTGAAATTCTTGTCTTATTATAATTAGTAAGTTTTCTGTTTTCAAATATTTACAGAAAATTTTTATTTCTTGTACTCAGAATTATGATGTTTATGAATTTGCTAGCAATGTTTTATTTGATAAGCTCTATATATCCAACCATCTCCAGTATTCCATATTGTACATTTGTTTGTCCCGATGATGAGTGTAAGTTGACAAAAACATTAATAAATTCAAAATACAAAGACCCAGCAGATGTTTACTTTGAATTAAGCTGGTTTGAATTATCTGTTTTCAGTACCAAGTTGATAGTGTGTACAAAGTGTGGCTGCTAAATAACAAGACTGTTACAATGAAATATATATAATTTCGTACCTTACAAGTTATGCACTTCAAAATAATTGCCTTGGGCTTGCATACATTGTTCCATACATTTTTTTCAGGCACAGAAACATTTTTGGAAGTAAGTCATCTTCTGTAAGCACTTCATTCGGGTTTCCCCCCCCCCTTCCTCTTCCCTGAATGTTTTCGATGGACTGAAAATGGGTTCCCTTAAAAGGTACAGTTTTCAGTTTAGCAAGGAGGAAAAAAAGTCACGAGGGGCTAGGTTTGGTAAATATGGATGCTTGTTCACACATGGGGATTTTTTTTTTTTTTTTTTTTGCCAGAAACTCTCAAATAAAGAGCATGTAGTGTGCCAAAGCATCCAACCATCCTTCCACATTTCAGTTTTTTTCCTTCAAACTTTTTCTTGCAGCCTTATCAGAACTTCAATGTAGTATGTTTGATTGACATTCTGATTTGGTGGGACGTATTCAGTCATAATTCCTCTAATATCAAAGAAAACAGTGGTTTTCATTTTGATATTCTTGCTCTTTTTTGGTCTGTGGGATTGCTTTGTCTTCCGTTACATTGACTGTCTTTTAGTTTCTGAGTTATACTGGAACAGCCAGCTTCCATCGCGAGTAATTACAGTATGCAGAAAGTCTAGATCATCATCTTCTTCCCCCCTCCCCCCAATAACATCTTCACAAACATTGGAGTCTTCTCATTCGTTGATCTTTCAAAATTTTTGATGTGCACTGTTCTCATGCCTAAATTTTCATTTAAAATTTGTCTCTTTCTTTGTCCATATTGAGCTCTGATGCAACTATTCTAATGCTTAAACGATCACTTCTCAATCTCCTTACCCAGTCCACATTTTCATAGATACTGGACAGCCATATTCTCTCTTCCTTCTTGGCGCATTATAGCCTTAGTTGCTAATGCACCAATAATATAAAATCTCATAACTTTCAGTTTGTGTTTTCTTTAGTTTTGTTTAAAATTTGAGGTTGATTTGTGGTTAATTCTTTTGTCTGTCATTTTTCCAGCAGACTGAAAAAATGCAAGGTAATGAAAGCCTGTCACACTGCAAAGCGAATGAGTGTGTTGAAATGTCACTTGCCAGATAAATAGGGAAAGGTTCAAGGTCAACTGCTGTCTTTTTTTTTTTTTTTTTTTTTTTTTCCTTTCACAAGTGTGACATAGGAAGCTGTAAAAGAGTAGTATCCCGCGGGGAGGTTGGTGTGTACATTTTTTATGTGCAAATTCACTGTAACGACCTCTTGATTGCTGTTGAGTTCATGTGCCAGGATGTTGGCATCTAATACTGTTTCAAAATTATTATGGTACATACACTGCTCAACAAAATTAACATAACGTGTAGAAAACATGGTGTAACTCGTGCAGCTTGTGATGAAGCTGGACAAAATTTGGTATGGTGGTGGTGTACGATAGAATAACAATGAAATGAAGAGACTGAGAGAGACTTTGGACAACTATAAGTGACATTTAAAGGAGTTGTGTAAGAATTACCAAAAAAGGTCACATTACAGAAGTCGATGCAAGACACTCGAAAATATGGTTACAAAGCATCAGTACGGTATATGATCTGCTCCAACAGCTAAACAGGCCTGACAGCTGTTAACCATGCTCAATTATAAGGTGTCTATAAGATTCTGTGCCAACAAATCCCATTCTTCCACCAGTGCAGACCTTAGCTAACCAAGTGACCGAGGAGTTTGCTCTCAACGTGCAATGCGACGACCAAGGGCTTCTCACGCATTTTCGGTCAGATTTAAGTCTAGTGATCGTGCCAGCCATGGCAGTCATTGGATTTCTTTGTGTGCAGTGGTGTTGTCCATGAAAAGAAAATCTGGGGTATTGCACCCCTGAAAAGTCACACACGGGGTTTAAGGATCTGTTATCAGTACCTCTGCACAGTTACATTAGCATTAGTACAGGCGTATGATGCAAGAAAGCAAGCTTATATAGCATCTGCCAAAAAAAAAAATAATAAAACCTTCCCATTTCACCCATCCATTCACTCCAGATGTTTGTCTATCCTTGAACTTATTTAAGTTGTTGACCTCCACTACAACAGATGGAAGTTTGTTCCACCTATCAACCACTCGCAGGCTAAAGGCAAATTTCCACCTATCTATCCTACAATTGTCTTCTTTCCTCAATTGAATTTATGTCCTCTCAAGTGAGTAACCTGAGCAAGAGGAAGAATCCCATCAGTATTGAGCTTGCTCAAACCACTCAAGACCTTACACACCTCAATCATATCACTTCGCTGGTGTCTAGTCTCCAGATGCTGCAATTTGCAGAACTTAAGCCTTTCTTGGTAAGAGCACCCTTTGTTCCACACACAATTGTTGCCCTTCTCTGTACTCGTTCCAGCAGCTCGTACCTTCATCAATATCATTGATAAATACAGAAAGCAGCAATGGGGCACAACACCAAACCTGGGGGGGGGAACTCTACTAATCTACTAATAATTTTAGTCGACGAAGAGCAGTGTTCATTGATTACCACTCTGTCTTCTCCCACTCTGCCATACTGCTCCAACTTCTACAGTAGTCTTCCATATGCAACAGTATCAAAAGCTTTCCTAAAATCCAAGTATATGACATCAAAATAATTTTTTGCTTCCAGTTCCTTTGTGACCACATCATGGTATCCAATCAGATTTGTCAGACAGGACTTCCCCTTAACAAACCCATGGTGTGTCTGAACTATAACTGCAGCCTTCTCTAGATGATCCTGCAGTGCTTCTTTAACCAGTGACTCCATTGTCTTCCCTAGAACAGAAGTTAAACTAGCAGTCTGTAGTTACTTGTGTCGCCCTTTGATCCCCCCTTTGTGAATTGGGGACACATTTTCACATCTCCAGTCTATGGGGACCGCCCCTGAGTCCAAGCAAGCTTTCATAATTATGGCTAAGGTTTCGCTTACTTCCTTTAATATAACTGGATAGGTCCCATTCACCCCAGGTGCCTTGCTTATGTTCAATATTAACAATTTCTTCTCCACTTTGTTCTCAGTTATTACAAAATCATTTAGCTACCTGCCAGAGGTTGATAAGCTTCTGGACTCCACATCCCTACAGACTTCCTCATGTGTGAATGTAGATGCAAAATATTCATTCATTTTGTCAGCTACCTCAGCAGGTTAATCGACAATCGAACTGTTGATATCAATTGGACCAATCTGATTCATTCCCTTCCTTCTAGTTACAGTACCATATCAAAAACATGGAGGGATGCAGCCGTTGATTCAGTTCCTCACAAGAACATCACCTCCACCACAAGTGTCCCTTTCTCTGATGTTGGAGGGATGGTACCACATTCCTTGTTGTCTGCAGATGAAATAATGTGTAGAATCTGTTTGTAGGCTAAAACGGGACTCATCAGATAACAGAACTGTACCCTATTTGTCAGTATCAAATCACATGTTCGTGACACCAGTTTCCACCGGCTCTTCAGTGGTTTAGGACTGATGGGATAAAAATCACTGGCTTCCTTGTGTAGAGTCCACTTTAATTTACCCATCTTAACACATTCTGATTTGGAAATGCTTTCACCTGTGACCACAGCAACCTGAAGAAAGAGTTGATGATAGGACATTGTAAGTTTCCATCTTGCTGTTAGAGCCACATAGCAGCCTGTTCTGGTTGACGTAGCCCTCATGCAACCCTTCATATAATGCTTCCTCTATCCTGAAACTACTTCCATAGTGCCAACGTTCCACCTCTACCTGGCTTAAAGTTGTCCAACAGCCCACCATCTCAGAGAATCATCTAAACAACAATAATTTTGCCATCCTGAGTACTGGAGATGTGGCTATCCTATTGAGGAAGCCAAAAAACGAGAATGAAGTGATGTGGTCGCAACCCGTGTTTTTCTAGGCATAAATAATTTGCATAATGTGCAGCTCTATAAGGTGAATAATTCTGTGTTAGATCAATTTCTATTGGATACTCAGAATTTACATGCCGAGATGCCAGTATATCAAAGAGTCACCTCAGCAACACTTCACAATAAAATATTCACAAAAAACAATTTTATATTATGGCACGCAGTATAGTTTCATCATTAAAGCATTACTAATAGCTAAGATAATAATAATAAAAAAATAAAAAAAAGCATGGGAACTGATAAAAAAAAAAAATCTGTAATGTTGATGAGATCTAAAATGAATTTCCTCGTCTTGTATGAAGTGTGTCGTGCAGTGATGAATGAATGTATGTATCCAGAAGTTGCAAAAGATTCCCTAGCTTTGATGATGAGCTGCCCAGTGCAGCTGAAGATATCAGCCACCTGGCAACCATAGAAAAAAATCGAGGGAATCTGTGCAAATAACAAAGAGGAAGTGATAACTTCCCGTGGTGAATTTCTTATCAACAATAAAGTTAGATGATCTCCATGTTGCTCTAAAAAAACCACAGTGGTTTGTTGAAAGTGTCTCATCAAAGTTGTTAAACAGGTACTTTCATTCACAATTTATACCTGATTTTGTTGGAGAAACATGGTGATGACTTTTCACGAGTGCTGTGAATCGAGGTTTCAGCTTCTGATTTGATTGCTATAGATATAATTTGCCTAAGTGGGGGGGAAAAGCCAAATAGTGTACCCTGGACTATTCGGCTTTTCCTTTTCTGCGCATGTTGTGGCAGTATTTCATAGCAAATTTTTGCAGCGAATTGTGCTCGTCGTCAGTAATGACAAAGGGGTTACAATAACAATGAAATTTTTCCCAACAATGTAAGAGTACACCTCCCTTTTAACTTTTGCTTTTCTATTTCTATTACATGAGTCTGACATTCCAAAATAGTTGCACTCTTTTGTTGACTGCTGTGACTGTATTGGCAAGATGACAAATTTTGACCAATGGGCCAAAAATATAACCCAGCATTAAAAAAAATAATAATAAAATAATAATGAAAAAAGCAAAAAATAATGCTCTTAGGTATTGAAAAAAAACCCAGAATTTATATATCAATTCCCCCCCCCCCCCAACTTAAAATTACCAAACTCATCCAATTCATTGAAAACAAAACTTTCTTTGCTGCTGGATGGGCAGGCATGACAACGAATGTCATGGATCAAATGAGTGCTTAGTGGGAAACAAACACAGTTGCGGTAAATATTCACATCTGTAATCAAGTGGGGGAGGGGAGAACCATGATGTTGCCATTCCTTCGACTGCTTTTTACTTTCAGGGTCAAAATGGTGTATCCAACTTTCATCCTGAGTGATTAGACAAGATAAAAAGTCTTCCTCATTTTTTTGGCGCAGGGCTAACAACTCTTGTGATTTCTGTTGTTGATCAACCTTTTGGAAACCAGTCAATAATCAGGAAATCCATCTTGCACTCAATTTCCATAAATGGAGTTGGTCATGAAGTACTGTTTCAACAGAACCCACACTTCACCTCCTGGGACAATTCATGCACAGATATCCGGCGATCTTCCATGATTAACAACTCCACTTTTCTGATCGTGCTATCATCAATGGCTGAATGGGGATGACCTGGAATGGGCTCAGATTCTACTGATGTCCGACCACACCTAAACTGTCTATGGCAGTGCTTCAAAATGCCATAGGATGGGGTTTCATCCTTATATATGGCAGTCATCTCCTCGTGGATTTCTTTAGGAGATTTCCCCTTCAAGAACAAATACCAGATTACAGCTCTGGCTTCAACTTTGTCCATGATGTTACTTCGTCACACTTTCAGCTCTATAAGAGAAAAACAAATTAAGACATGGCTGAAATTTTACACCTTTAGTACAGAGATATGTATGATGCTACATGCAAAATATCATGACTCTGGGATATGTGGAAGTAGGTGAGGGCGATTCTTTATTGAACCACCCTCATATCTTGCACATGGCACAGATCTTTGATTTTTGGTGTGGAGGCAGATTAAATATTGTTTAGAGCCATCATGATAGATCTCTGCTCTCAAAATCGAAGATTGAGATCTAATGAGTGTGAGGCATGAGGATATGCATCTGGCCAACATCCACAAATTCACGATGTTATCTGGTCTGCATGCAGAATATGTTAGAGATACATTAAGCTCATCTCATGGATATGTTCCAAATAAACTTATTAGTTTAGCTAGCATTAATAATTAATTTATTGTTAATGTTGATTTAAATTGTCATTGTTTTCTCTCTAAAAAAAGTGCATTTCTAAAACTTTTTAGCTTTCCAAGACCAAGGGTTATCACCTACAAGAGAGATTCCAGGATACCTTAAGTAAATACAATTAAATTACTTTTCCTCTTTGATATTTAATTATCCTTATTGATTAATGAGAATCACTTTGCAAAATGCAATTTACTATACATATAATGTGTTCAAGAATTGGACTAATTATAATAATCACCATTTCTTACTGCCTACTAATGTTCCTACATAATTAAGAGTACAGGTTCTCTTAATTATCTCTGCTTTGCTATCTAACACAATGTCATATGAATATAGAACTTGAGCATAATTCTTCCTTGGGATTGGACCATTTGAAACAGACACATTTATAAAATATGATACCAATATGATTACTGACCTAATATTCAAACTTACCGGCCAGTTTTGTAGCAAAAAATTCTTTTCATAATTCATCTTTTGGAGAAAAGACGCCAGTACAACAGTTTATTTACTGTTTGATTCCACTTTTAAGAGACTAGATTGTGCACACTCACACAAGCCAAAATACCAACACACTAAAAATCAGATTAAAATTTAAAATTTATTTTATTTGGTAGTTTTATATTTTATGCTAGTTTTATCCTCATATGAAACATTACATAAGTTGCATGCATATATTAAACATCATTAATTATTTAAAAATAATTAAATATTTAATTCATATTTTTAAATGCCATATATAATTGTAATTTATTAAAAACTAAATGGACTTAATTTAACAATGCTATTAATTAGAATGAAACACTGAGCAATTCCATGAAGGTAATCCATCACCTTCCATTTTGGGCAGAGTTCATTGTGCAGTATACATTCAACTTGGTTATCTACCTGCTGTTGTTCTTTCTGAGATTTTTCCATGATACTATAGATAACAATGTGTGCTCATCCTATTATGTTCTCCCATCTTCTGTGCTGAACTGGCAAAAGAGTGACAATCTTTGAAAAGTCTATTTAAAGAAAAGGCTAGAAGTGGTCAGAAAAGCCACATGATCACTTTTTAGAGTTACCAAATTGAAAAGTACAGGATTGGTTGAAATTTAATTAGCAGCCTAAACCAGAAGGATGATTCTGACTTGATCGTAGGTATTTCTATTGCCAAGGTCATAGAGAGTCTAAAACACTAGTGAATGGCACTGACTCATATCCAAATCCACCTCATGATCCAAAACAAGTTTTGAAAGAAGACAAATTAATAAATTAATGTACTCCCCCAAGGAGGAAAACTTCTGGTAAAATAAATCCTAAACAGGCCTAGCAGGCTTATAATTCTAAGCATGTTGTCCCCATTCATGCAGAAAGTCTATTCATGTTCATTTCTTCTGGCTTGAATAAAACAATCTGCGTTTTTTATTTTAAATGTTATTCCAGCATTTGAAAATCCAAACTAATTCTTCAATCCAGTGTGTTGCCCACAGTGTACCAAGGTCATTGCTCCTACATGTATCCAATTGAAGAATATGAATATTTATTTTACCAACAGTTTTCAAATTTTCAACTTCCATTTTGGAAATTGATTAGCAGACTAAACAAGAAGAATTATTCTAACTTAAGCATTTCTGCCACTAAGGTCATGGAGAGTCTAAAACAATAAAGCACTTCCTCATTGAACAAGATTTTGTTCAATGAAGAAGTGCTTTATTGCTGAATCTGACTACATGGTGCACAAATTCCATTGAAAAATGATATTCTTATAAATGCCAAGATAACACAAATTTCATCAGCTGGCAGTGCATCATTTTCGAATATGAAATTTTTTGTGGGCAAGTTTCTAATGCTATTTGTGTCTTTCTAATACTACTTGATGTCATTAAAGATAAAGGAAACAGATGCAGTAGTGTTTTGTGGCATCATTTTTTTTTTTTTTTTTTTTCAGTTTCATTGTGAGAACCTACCAAATGCTATTATGAAAGAAAGAATTGATGTAGAGTGATTTACTTGAGGAACTGACAAGTGAACAGGGAAGCTTGAAATATAACAAATTTTATCTTATCATACTTACATGTTGGTTAGCACAAAAGCATCATTTTAACGTAGCCATCTACCAAAGTTGTTAAAATATTAATTAAATTGGCATCGTTTTGGTTATATCTCATATTGTAAATGCCTTCACAACGAGCTGCCATGGTATTGTACTACCTCAAATAAATAACACTTCACCAGTGGAGAAGACTACTGTTATTTATTCTCAGCAGATACCACCACCCAGACGGCTCTGTTTCAAAGCTTGTTGGCTTCTCTTCGGTAGGTGGGCAGGTACCTGGTGTTGCAATGATGCCTGATGGTGTGCAGTGATATAGACTATAAAATATTTAAGGGCAAAGGCCTCATGCTATGAGGTAGAATGACTAAATGTAGGTTAGTGCAAAAGCATCATTTTAACATAGCCATCTACCAAAGTAGTTAAATTAATTGTGGTGAAGCTTTGGAAATGCCCCTGACAGCCAAGCCTAGACAGCAAGGCCATTGTTATGAACAAAACTGAATCAACATTTCTGAAGAGGGCAAAGTCTACAATAGCACCTTCCTTGAAGCAATCAAGATCAGTTGATATCTAATAGAGTATCCAATCAGAATTCTACAAACAGAAAAATTGTAGGTTATGTTAATGTTTGAAATCATACTGTACCGGTATGCAATCCTGTGTGTATATTTTAATGTAAAATGTGTGTGTGTGTTATCTAAGATTAAAAATAACAGTTTAACGGTTAGTGCGTTCGAAGAATACAGAAGATTATGCAGCGGTTAATGCTATATGAAAGGAGTGTAAATTTGAAATACAGGAACGAATATTTTAAAACATAAGAAATGTATTCATTGGCGTTTAAGAGTGCAAATCAGCATGAAAATGTGTTTATGATAAGGAAACGTTGCATGCTTCATGGTTTGGGAGAAAATTATTTTAAAATATTCAACATAATTAATTGGAAATATTGGACATTAATTAGACATTGAAGAAGGAAGAAGAGGGATAATAGCGTCACCTTATGAATAAATTCATTGACTGAAGAATGGCGCCTCTGTAGCCAGGTGGGCAGGAGCAGCAGTGCGTAGCACACACTTCTTGATTAGACCAGGGTTCAGGCCTGTGACCACCAAATACAGAGGATGTGGAAAGGTCAGGGAATGACCACCGCATATCCCCGGAGCAATATGGCCTTAGTTCCTAATGCTCCTAAAAACCAAATAATAACAACAACAACAACATTGGCTGAAGATATAATTATTTGTGTGAATATAATGAATAATATATGTCTGTTTATATACATAGACTACCTCTGGAAAAACCAGTTGTAACCAGTTGTGGGGCTCTGTTGTAGTCACCTTTCCTCTTCAAGAGCATCTCGTGGGATGCATATGGACTCCTCCTATGATTAAAACTGGCCCCTTTTAAAATCAGCCATGTGGTAGGCAATGGCATACCACCACATTATCTGATGCCATAGAGACCATAACAAAACCAATTCCAAAAACTGCTGTTAAAGGAAGACCTGCAACTAGGTGGAAGGATGGGATCAGTGAACTTTTGGTCATAACATTTGGCAATGTCGCTCATATAGCACATAATCGATGCAGTTGGAGGAATTTGTTAGTGGCCACAACAGCTCCTCAGGGAACTATGTGACTGGAAGAAGTGTTAGTGAAATTTAATTTCTAGTGCAGTGTGAACTTTAAGAAAAACCTACTTTTTCCAAAAAAAAAAAAAAATCTTTTTTTTTTTTGTTTGGGTTGAAATTTGAATTTAAATTTTTAAAAAATTAAATTAAATTAAATTAAAATTGGGCTAAGTATACCATTTAAATATTGTGATTTCTAAATTTAAATTCTGACTTTGTGAACTGCTTTTTTCTCAATTGGAAAGTTGTTTCCTGCCCTCCATTTATTCTAAAAAATGTCATCAGTGCACTTCTGAACTAAAATATTGTTACCCAGTATCGTTTTAGGTTAATAAATGAATCAGTCAATCAAATGAAATTAATTGCTTGTTATTAATATATTTATAATTGCTTCCTGGTTTAACAAAGTGATATTTATTCAGAAAATTTTGTTTCCCTATTTTCTACCTGCAAAATACTAATCTTTGTTCTTCATACAGAAAATTTGGTGTGATATCTAATGTTGAACAAAGAGCCCGTTATAAAGCAGCTTTCAATGCAGAATATGATGAATATCGCAGATTGCATTCCATTGTAAAGCAGGTATCAAAAAAATTTGCTAAACTGGAAAACTGGTTGAGGAGCTCTGAAGAAGGATCTGATGAATGGCATGTAAGTAATTTCCAATATTATGTCTACATAATAAATTTTAATATTTATTTTAATTTTGGGTTTGCTAATACTATACATACCTAATCATGAAGAAATTACTTTTAAGTAGCATAGGACTTACTTTATTTGCATAAAGTAAAGCTTTATGCAAATATATATAATTTTCAAGAAGGGAGAAGTTGCTGTGGTTGTCATACACAAACTTATGCAAAATTTTTTTTTTTAACTGTTCAAAATTGAATGTGTTTAACAAAGGCAGACAAATACTCGGCTAACATTGCTGCTTTCGCTAAGTAAGTGGCAAAACTTATTATATTGATAATTGAAAACATGTTTTATTTCTTAAGTGAATATATAGAAACACATCTTATTCTAATTCACATCTTATTCTAATTATCTGTGTGATAAGATGCATATTTATTACATACAGTATATGAAATGGCGAATTTGCAAATGCAGGCATAATTTTGTAATATGACTATATTGAGTTATTGGCAACATTCCCATTATTTAGATCCATTTGTTTATCTCTTTTGGTAATGTGGAGGAGGGTCTGTACTAATCCAAATATAAGTACATATATATTCATTTTTCTTCTTAATGTGCAAGCTTTCATGGTACATGGATGATACTCATAACAATACCATTATTAGAAGCCCATCCAATTATTTTTCATTAATGAAACTTTGTCAGATGAGACAACACTAGTCAGACTTTTGTGGATTTATTGGATGATTGTTTTCTGCAGCAGCATGTTCGAGAGGCAACCAGAGAAAGTAATACTCTTGATCTGGTTATCAGCAGTGATCATTTGTGTATTAAGAATTTGCAGATAAAGGAACCACTAGGTGGCAGTGATCACAGTGTGCTGAAGTGGGATTTACTCAAAGAGGTAACTACCGTCAGGGGTAAAGGAAAGGGTTATTGCTTCCGTAAAGGGGAGTACAGTGGTCTCAGACAGTTTTTAAATTCTGTACAGTGGGATCAACTGACGATGTTACAAACAGTAAATTCTAAGTGGGAAGCATTCAAGGAATTAATCGTGGAAGCTACTAGACTTTTCATACCGATGAAGAAATATTATTCAAGGTTTAGGCCTAAATGGTTATCAAATGAACTAATGAGACTCGTGTCAGAGAAGAAAAATGCATGGGATGCATATAAATTATCAGGCGACGTAGAAGCCTGTAGCAGATATAAGCTAGTCTGTAATCAGGTCACAAAGGAGGTTCGGCAGACAAAGGCGGATTACGAGAAATCTTTGGCAAAAGATGCTAAGAAAAACAGCAAGGATTTCTTTACTTATATAAACTCTAAAAGGAAGGGGATGAATATGATTGATCCACTTGACATCGATGGTTCGACTGTTGATGATCCTGCTCAGATAGCAAACAAACTGAATGAGTATTTTGCATCTACATTCACACGTAAGGAATTATTACAGTTTGAAAATGGAAGAAGGTTATCAAATTGTAGCAGTGTGCTTAATGATTTTGTAATAACTGAGAGCAAAGTGGAGGAGAAATTGTTGAAGTTAAACATAAGAAAGGCACCTGGGGTGGATGGGATCTATCCAGTTATATTAAAGGAGGCGGCAAAGCAACTAAGCAAACCCTTAGCCATAATTATGAGAGCATCCTTGGATTCAGGGGAGGTTCCCACGGACTGGAGATGTGCAAATGTATCCCCAATTCACAAAGGAGGTTCGAAGGGTGACACGAGTAATTACAGACCAGTTAGTTTAACTTCTGTTCCGGGTAAAATAATGGAGTCACTGGTTAAAGATGCATTGCAGGATCATCTAGACAAGACTGCAGCAATAATTCAGACACAGCATGGGTTTGTTAGGGGAAAGTCTTGTCTGACAAATTTGATTGGTTATTATGATGTGGTCACAAAGGAACTGGATGCAAAAAATAATTTTGATATCATATACTTGGATTTCAGGAAAGCTTTTGACACTGTTGCGCATGGAAGACTACTGTACAAATTGGAGCAGAATGGTATTAAGGGTAAGTTGCTACAATGGATAAAAGGATGGTTAAGTGGGAGAAGACAGAGGGTGGTAATCAATGGGTGCTGCTCTTCGTGGACTAATGTTATTAGTGGAGTCACACAGGGTTCGGTGTTGGGTCCACTGTTGTTTTGTATATTTATCAATGATATTGATGAAGGTATATCAGGCTTAATGTCGAAGTTTGCAGATGACACGAAGGTTGGCAGGGTTGTTAATGACAGTAATGGCAGTGTGCTACTGCAACAGGATCTAGATAATTTGGGCAGATGGGCTAAGAAGTGGCAACTGAAGTTTAACCTTGACAAATGCAAAGTACTGCATATGGGTAGAAGTAACCCCAGAGAAACGTACCAACTGTGTGGTACTACACTTAAGGTGGTAGAAAATGAAAAAGACCTGGGAGTAATTGTGCAGTCAGATATGAAGTTTTCTGAGCAATGTAGACAGGCTGCTAGGGCAGGTCATGGGGTTTTGTCAATGATATATAGGAATTTTGCTAGCAGGGAAAAGGAGGTGATTGTCCCTCTGTATAAGGCAATGGTCAGGCCACGCCTTGAGTACTGCGTACAGGTCTGGAGGCCTCATTTTAGGAAGGATGTAGATTTGCTTGAGCGTGTACAGAGAAGAGCAACACGATTGGTGAGGGGAATGAAGGGATCCTCTTACCAAGAGAGGCTTAAGTTCTGCAAATTGCAGTGGCTGGAGACTAGGCACCTGCGCGGTGATCTGATTGAGGTCTATAAGGCCTTGAATGGGTTGAGCACGCTGAATTCTGATGGGATCCTCCCACTTGTTCAGAATACGAACCTACGGGGACATAAGTTCAAATTAAGAAAGGATAGATGTAGAATAGATGTGCGGAAATTTGCCTTTAGCCAGCGGGTGGTTAATTGCTGGAACAAACTTCCATCTGTCGTTGTGGAAGTTGATAGGTTAAATAAATTTAAGGAGGAACTGGACAGGCATTTGGAGGGTATGGTGTGATTTTTTTTTTTTTTTTTTGGCTGATGCTGCATAAGCTCCTACACTTGCTTTCTTGCATCAAGTGCCACTACTACTACTACTACTACTACATTGGAACTGGAATCAGGTACCTATAGTCCAAGGTACATCATGCTCTCTGTTAAATAGTACAGCATCACAGAAGGCAGACGCGCTCCTTTGATCTGAAGGACATCTGGTTTCTTTCCTTGCATTGTTGAACATTAACTCAAAGCTTCCTAATAATTTACAAAATCTCAACTAAGAAAATGTGGGTCATTTCAGTATATTTTAAATATCACTTAACGCAGTCCTCGTTTACTACTGTGAGTAATGAAACATTGTAATTCAAAATTTTCTCTTTTTCCATTATCAGCCATCATATTTCTCAAACAGAAGATCTGATGGAAATGTAACAAAAGAATTTGGAATTCCACTATTTGCATTGTCTACACAAAGACTTTAAAAATGTTGATACAGTTAAAGTGAAGAGGGAAAGAAGATATTTTGAGATACCAAACATTGTAGATTTATAAAATAAGTTGTTTGAGTAGTTTGACAAGTGAATTGTGCCTATAATGACCATTTGTCTTGCTACTTACTCCAATTTTCAGAATTCCTGCTTTTTAAATTCTCCTCCACTTTCACATTTAATTATTCCACCTATTTTGAAGATACAAGAATTCAATTAATTTGAATTTTTTATATGTTATACTGAGGTTCATAATATTGCCCTTCAGCACTATTGTTTCTGGTATGGTAAACTATTTCTTATCTTATGAGTAATTTATCTGTAGTTTCGTCACCGGGCTGGTGTTGGTATGTGATATAGTTCATGTATCGTTGAGCAATGTTTATTCTTCATTCAATATAATTCTGTTTTTGACAGTTGGGCATTTTTAGTGTCTTTAAATATACTGGTGTGCAAAACTTAAGGACCAGTCAGGTTTTCACCTGTAGCTTCTCATAGGAGTGGCCTGGATATGGGAAAAGCATACCAAAGGAACCTCATGAGGTATAGAAATGAAGAAGGAAACAACTGAAACAAAACAGTACAGAGGGACTTTATTCAAAAATGGCAAAATAGCACTGGCTGCCGTGATACAGAGGCATCACTGCCAACGATGGAACAAAGGGAAGAGGTGATCCTCGGTAGGCGATATGGCCAACCCTAATGTCGATGCAGACTTTGCACCGCCTGTCCATACTTAGAACAATGTTGTTGATAAGTTCTTGCTGTAACATCGTCCATTCCTGTCAGTGCCGTCTTCAGCTGGTGAACATTTTTTGGTGGGTGTGGACATGCCGCTAGGCATCTCCCCAGAGTGTCCCACATGTGTTCAATGGGATTTAGATTGAGGGAACGGGCAGGCCAATTGATACGAACAATGTCCTCACTTTCCAAAAGCATATCAACAGCTGCAGTGCGATGGGGTGTGGTGTGTTATCATCCATAAACACAAACTCAGGGGCCAATGGCACTTCGGAACAGACGCACATGGGGAATGATTACCTCAGTACATTAGCGTGTACCGGTTACAGTACCGCCTTCCAGTATCTAGAGTTGTGTACGTCCATCCAAGATAGCACCTCCCCCAGATGAAAACACCTCGACCGCCATATCGATCCCTTTCAGTGATGTTTGCGAGGTGATACCGTGTGCCAACCTCTCACCAAATTAGCTGACGTCCAGAATCGCTGCTGAGACTGAATCTACTCTCATCAGTAAAGGGTACCTTATGTAAAGGTTTTGTGGTTGTAATCTTTAGAAATATGTGTTGGTCCTTAAGTTATGCACACCAGTGTATTTCAGATGTCAGGATGGTACAAAATAATATTGATTGATATGAGATGGGTGGGTATATTTTCACATTTTTCAAAAAAAATTAAGTGCCTTATGAAAAATTCAAAGCAAATGGTGAAGTACATGCTATGTTTATCAGGAACTAATGCTTCAAAAAATCTCCTTTTTTTGTGGGGGGGATAGCAAACTGAATGACGGTTGGATTTATGCAGTTAAAGAGAACACAGAAACCAGTTTATAATAAATATAAACTATTTCGGAAAACTCATCAATTGACCTTGGGATATTTACCTTTGGTTACCGTGCTGTCAACCACAGAAGTAAGCTGCCTTTCTATGTGGTTGAGGTTGATAGTCTGCTAATACTAAAATTTATCTTTTAATTTCAGTTTTATAAGTGGAGTTAATCATTTTGACCTTTTTACATGCTATATATACCCTCCTTTCATCTTTTATCACCTGGTAAACTTTAATGATATTAATCTGGGGACTCTTTCTACAAGTTTTTGATATGAAGACCAGAATCTTTCTCCACTCCTATAGGGCTGGAACAGCTCTTTGCTTGAGCTAGGATGTCTTGTTCTGGCTCACAAGTTGTTCCAAAACTTCCTAAAGGTTATTTGAAGATAATAAAGCACTCAAACCTATGTTAGCTTAGTTATGTTTATTTCCAGTTTGGAAATATGTACATAACGGAGTCAAATGTTTTGTGGTATTTTCTTACCACTTCTTTAGTGACTGCAAAGACAGTACTAAGGGTTGTTATTATAGAATTCTTAACAATTCTAGTAGAATTAAATTTCTAAAAATGTTTAGTAAATCAAATAATTTCGTTTTAAGGTAATTTTATATAAGTTAAGAATTCTTAACAATTCTAGTAGAATTAAATTTCTAAAAATGTTTAGTAAATCAAATAATTTCGTTTTAAGGTAATTTTATATAAGTCAATAATAATAAGTAAGCACTTATTATTATTGACTTATTAAGCCTGTTTATGGGCGAAACATATACACTGTGCTGCCACTTTATTAGGTACACCTACTAGTAGCATTTTGAGCCTTGTTTAGCCTTCAAAACAGTCTGAATTCATCTAGGTGTGGATTGAACAAGAAGCTGAAAACATTGTGCAAGAATGGAGTCCCATGCAGACATGAGTGTGTCATGCAGTTCCTTGAGATTCAACGGAGGTGTAGGCCTGCAGCGGACAGCCCTTTTCCAACTCATCCCAAAGATGTTCAATAGGATTGAGATCCGGGCAGAGTGGCCACTGCAGCAAAGAAAAGTCATTGTCGTGTTCCTGTAACCAGTCCGTAGTGATACGGGCTTTGTGCACTGGCGCATTATCCTGCTGGAAGTAACCATCTGACTGAGGATAAACTGTCAACATGAACGGATGCACTTGATCAGCAATGATGTTTAGGTACGATGTAGCATTCAGACATGAATCTATGGGTATCAATGGACCCAACGTGTGCCAAGAAAACATTCACCACACCATAACACTGCTCCCACTACCTTGCACGCCAACCGGGCTAGTCGGGTGGGTAAAGTGCCGGCCTGGCAATCCAAAGGTCGCGGGTTTGATTCCCGCCTCGGGCTTGGATCAAAGTACTGCAAAAAAAAAAAAACCCTTGGAAGGTGCATTATGGCCACAGAAGCCTATGCGCCAACAACTACCAAAAAAAAAAAAAAAACTACCTTGCACAGTAGTTGTCAGACCTGACGGGTCCATGGATTCATGTTGTTTTCGCCAAATTCTGAGCCTTCCATCAACATGATGCACCCGAAACTTCAACTCTTCAGACCAAGCAACTGTTTTCCAATTCTTGATAGTCCAGTGCTGGTGTTGCTGTGCCCACAGGAGGCATGCTCTCTTTTTCTTCATTGATAACAAAGATACGCAATGTGGCCGTCAGCTGTTGTAGCCCATTCGTGACAAAGTGCAACTAGTGGTCCATTGCGATGTTTTGTTCTGCGCAACAAGGTTGTATTCTGATGTGATGTGTGACAAATTTGGCCCATCTCTTTGCTTGCACAATTCTAGCCATCCTCCTCCAACCTCTCATCAACAAGCGATTTTCTTCCACAGGAGTGCCGTTGAGAGGATGTTTTCTGTTCATTGCACCATTTTCGATACACCTTTGAAACATGGTGCATGAAAAGTTCAGAACTGCCATTTCAGAGGTGTTTTGTCCAGCACGTCTTGCACCTGCTACCATGCCACGTTTGAAGTCCATTAGATCAATCCTTTTCTCCATTCTTGCTACGGTTTGTACGCTTAACTGATACTTGAAAGGTTGTTCTGCTGCATTTATATCCACAACCATGGTCATATGACTTGCACCATTGTCGGACTACCCATTTGTGTGCACAGCAGGGGTGTACCTAATAAAGTGACAGCACAGTGTATATATATAAACTATAAAACTAAAATAAAATGTATCCCAGTAATATGGCAAACCAATCGAGCAAAATAATTACTAAACCCATAAAATGGCATTAGCATTAGTAGATGCATATGATGCAAGAAAGCAAGCTTATGCAGCATCAGCCAAAAAAAAAAAAAAAAAAAAAAAAACACTCCCATTTCACCCCTCCGTTCGTTCCAAATACCAGTCCAGCTCAGCCTTAAATTTATTTAGGCTATCAACTTCCACGACAAACGATGGAAGTCTGTTCCACCAACCAACTACTCGCTGGCTAAAGGCAAACTTCCACACATCTATCCTACATCTGTCTTTCCTCAATTTGAACTTATGTCCTCTCAGGTGATTATTCTCAGCAAGAGGAAGAATCCCATCAGCATTGAGCATGCTCAAACCATTCAAGACTTTATACACCTCAGTCAGATCACCTTGCAGGTGCCTAGTCTCCAGACACTGTAATTAGCAAAAATTATGTTTCTTCGTAAGAGCAACCCTTTGTTCCATTCACTAATCTTGTTGCCCTTCTCTGTACTCGTTCCAACAGCTCTACATCCTTCTTAAAATGAGGCCTCCAGACCTGTATACATTACTCAAGGTGTGGCCTGACCATTGCCTTATACAAGGGGATAATCACCTCCTTATCCCTGCTAGAAAAATTCCTGTATATCATTGACAAGACACTATGAGCTACTCTTGCAGACTGTCTACACTGCTCAGAAAACTTCATATCTGCCTGCACAATTACCCCCAGGTCCTTTTCGTAACCCCAGTAGTTGATACATCACTCTGGGGTTACTGCTTCCCATATGAAGCTGTGGGGGTTGTGCTCGCTTATTGTGGGGGGTGTGGGTATTATTGTTTTCTTGGTTGCCCTAATTTTCTTTATATTTTAATTATTATAATTTATCCCCTTTTCTATATGTATATCCCCGTAGTCCAATCCTCCCACTTAGCATCTGACTTGGTTGTTCTCAGAAGATTACCAGACTCAAAGGGGACCCCAATTAATTTAGGTACTTTTCCGCCGGATTGGCTGAGTTTCGGAATGACAGACTCCAACACATGAATATAAAATAAAACAATGTTTATTAACATATCATATAGAAACTAGCAATAGTATTTAGTCAAACTATATTTGGCTGGTGACTTGTTATTTCATTAACCTTTATATGTGTAAATATCTTGTTCAAACTCAATTGGTTCATCATCAGATATACTACTCTAATACACATTATTATTCATTAGGTCACGGTGTCTCTTCATGTTCTTTACAGGGACTTCAATAGGTCGTGTCATACACTTTACATAGATTCTTCCCACTCTTCTTCTGAACAGTCTGTATAATAAACCAACAACTACCAGCCAATGAACTGGCTCACAAAAACCTTCAGAGTTCGTGTCTCAATTTGTAAGAAAATTGCATTTATTCAATTAGACACCCTTTCTGCAATCAAGTCAACAGGAAATATTAATCAATTCAATTTAACATTGCCCTTCAGAACAGTTAATCCTCTATACCTTTATATATCACTTATTAATTAGCCCCTACTCAAATCAGAAATACTCTCCACAAATCAACTCATAATAAATTGAAATTTCAACCTTCAATTTCATACATATTATAAAAACCTTTCCCAACATTAAACAATTCTCAGTTATCTATTATACCCTCTCCTTCCAGCAAGCATTTATATGAGGAGCTTCACTCCAAATTATAGGCTACGTCCGTCTTAAATACATTACACTTTTATACATATATTCCTTACTTAAATATACACATTTTTCTCCTAAAGTCCTCTCCTTAATAAATTAAGTACACCTATTTCGGTAAACTCTCTAGCACTTACGTGTTTGGCCTGGAACTTTCCTCTCTGCTCGGCTTCCTTTCATATCGGTCATTCAGGTACTGGAATGCGGGGGCGCTCATTTGGGGATCTCGGTGATTATGGTGTTTCCCTACCGGGTACTGCACGGCTGGAATCAATCAGTGTCGCATACTCTTTTTCGGTCAGCATTTTTTCTTCCGTGGATAGAGGGGTTTTCGAGTAGGTCAATGGTTCGACCACTCATTCGACTGGCTTTGCCTATATAATTCTCAGGGTGTGATTCTTCCTTCTTCCTCACTACGGCTTCCATGTTTACAGGTGAACATTCCTACGGGCTGTCGGGATATGCAGAATTTCTATCACTGCTTCCATCTATCTCAGGTCTGCAGCTATCACCCAAATTAGACTACTGCTCTGCTTAGTATCGTTCTCCAACTCCTTCAATTCATTCTCCAGACCGCTCCGTGAACTTCTTCAGCCTCCTCCGAAAACTTCTTCCGAATGCCTCGAAAACTTTTCCAGAAATCCCCGAAAACTTCTTCCGAATGCCACGAAACTTTTCCAGAATCTCCCTCTCAAAATTCCCTCTACTTTCTTCCTGGCCAATAGGAGATCTGCACATCCTTTTTCCTGTGCTCTCATTTGTCTCCTCTCCTCTTCCGTGGGCGGGTCTTCTTTACTCTTTGTGTCCCAACTTCCGAGGACCTCAAACATACGAGAACAATCCAGAAAGAGAGGCGGAAGTTCAGGTCAACTGAGAAGCGTCACAGCTCCTCCCGTGACCTCACGCGCGCACACCTGGTGACGTCGCCTACCTCTAATAGCGTTTCCCCATGAAATCTTTAAGAGGGCCAGCTTAAGCACTCTTGGCCCTTACTATGGTGCATCTGCTTCTGTCTTAATGGGGATTTGTCATGGTATATTACTTTCACTGACTCGTCAAAGAACTTCCAAACAAACAAGCTACAACTAAACGGGGAGTGACTGGAAGGTATTTTTGAATTCCAGTGCTACTTAACTCATGTTGTTTTTACCAGAAAACCACTATTCGTATTACAGTTAAATTCTCATAATATTTAACCATTTTTATTAATTAATGTAAGGACGGGTCCTTACAAAGCACTTTACATTTGTCAATGTTAAACTTAATTTGCCACCTCTCAGCCCATCTGTTCAACTTTTCTAGATCTTGTTGCAGCAGCGTACTTTCATTAGTGTCCTTAACAACCCTGCCAGCCTTCATATCGTCTGCAAACTTGGACATTAAGCTTGCAATACCATCATCAATTTCATTTATAAATACAGAAAACAACAATGGACCCAACACTAAACCCTGAGGGACTCCACTAATAACATCAGTCCACGATGAGCAGTGTCCATTGATTACAACTCTGTCTTTTCCCACTCAACCATCCCTTTATCCATAGCAGCAATTTGCCTCCAATGCCACACTGCTCCAATTTGTTCAGCAGTCTTCCATGTGCAATAGTATCAAAAGCCTTTCTAAGATCCAAATATATGATATCAAAGTTATTCCCTGCATCCAGTTTCTTTGTGACCACATCAGAGTACCCAAACAAATTGATCAGGCAAGACTTTCCCTTAACAAAACCATGCTGTGCCCCAGCTATAACTGAAGTCTTGTCTAGATGATCCTGCAGTGCTTCTTTAACCAGTGCCTCCATTAATTTTCCTGGAACAGAAGTTAAACTAACAGGTCTATAATTACTTGTGTCGCCCTTTGATCCTCCTTTGTGAATTGGGGTCACATTTGCACATCTCCACTCCATGGGTACCTCCCCTGAGTCCAAAGAAGCTCTCATAATTATGGCTAAGGGCTTGCTTACTTCCTTTGCTGCCTCCTTTAATAATATAACTGGATAGATCCCATCCACCCCGGGTGCCTTTTTTATGTTTATCTTCAACAATTTCTCCTCCACTTTCCTCTCAGTTATTACAAAATCATCTAGCTCACTGCCGGAGTTTAACTCACTTCTGGCATTCCCCTCCCTGAATAACTCCTCATGGGTGAATATGGATGCAAAATACTTGTTTAGTTTGTTAGCCACCTGAGCAGGATCATCAACAGTTGAACCATCAATATCCAGTGGACCAATCTGATTCATCCCTTTCCTTCTAGAGTTTACATAGGTAAAGAACTCTTTGTTGTTTTTCTTCGCATTCTTTGCCAAAGATTTCTCATAATCTGCCTAATCTCCTGTGTGACATGGTTACAGACCAGCTTGTATCTCTCATAGACTTCCATGTCACCCATAAATTTATGTATTCCATGCATTTTTCTTCTCTGCCATGTGTCTCATTAGTTCATCTGACATCCATTTAAGCCTAAACCTCAAACAATATTTCTTAGTTGGTATGTAAAGCCTAGTAGCTTCCAAGAGAAATTCTTTGAATGCTTCCCATTTTGAATTTGCTGTTGGTAACATCATCAGTTGGTCCCACCATACAGAATTTAAATACTGTCTCAGACCACCATAGTTGCTTTTACGAAAGCAAAAACCGTTCCCTTTACCCCCGATGGTAGTTACCACTTTGAGTAAATCCCACTTCAGCACACTGTGATCACTGCCACCCACCTAGTGGTTACTTTTTCTGCAGATTCTTAATGCATGAAGAATCGCTACTGATAATCAGATCAAGAATATTACTCCCTCTAGTTGCCTCCCAAACATGCTGATGTAGAAAATAATCATCCAATAAATCCACAAAAGCCTTGCTAGTGTGTGAGTGACCACAAATTCCAGTCAATATCTAGGAAATTAAAATCTCCCATTATAAAACACTCTGATTTACTGGCCCAATCTATTTCTCTGTACAGTTGTTTATTATACTCATCAGAGTCATTAGGCGTATAACACACTCCTATTCTCAATTTTGCTTTCTCAGTGCTTAGGTCACACCAAACTGACTCAACTCTGCATTGTCCAGCCATGTTGACTGGTTGTACTTCCTTGGATTTTGTGTTTCTTAACTAATAGCATAACCCCTTCTCCCTTCCTATCCTGTATATCCTTTCTGTACACATTGTACTCCCCAAATTCCAGTTCTGCACTTATGTCTGTGTGACACCATATCTCTGATATCCCAACAATACCTGCCTTTGATGTCTTGACTAGCACTTCAAGCTCATCGAATTTATTAACTATACTCCTAGCATTGGTGTACATGCACCTGTTTCTACTCTTGGTTACCCTAACACAGCCCATGTATTTACTTGTTCCACTATGACTCCCAGCAGTCCTGGAAATTACCATTGCCTTGCTGTTGGCTGCTGCTCAATTGCATTTCAATAGAAGTAGTGCAAGAATCCCTTTTACCTCTGCCAGTGGCTACTGTTAATCTATTAGTCCTTGTATTCCCTGAAGTTAGCAGTTTTCCGACCCACCTAACACTGCCTCGATAGCATCAGCAAATATTCTTGCACCCTTTCTATTTAATTGTATCCCATCCCTGTAGAAGCAGTCTCTCCTGTTAACAAGTAATACATAAAGAAAAGAACAAAGGGGGGAGTGTAATGAAGGTATTGTGGGTGGAGCAATATATATAAAAGCCAATTATAAAGAAATTTAATGGTGCCCTTGACAGCACCAGTGTCCGAATTGTGTGAAATATCATCAAATTGGAAACGTGCACTGTCGACAATATATGACCAGTTAAACTTAAAAATAATAAATTAAAATAGACTGACCATTATGCCGCATCTCGACAGAGGACCGCAATGCCGATAATGATCAGTTAATCACTGAATTTTGAGCTGTATCATATATATATATATATATATATATATAGATATATTTACACACACACACAAACAGTGTTTTGCTGAATCTCATTGTCAGGTGGTTTTGTGATCAGCAATCAAAGGGGTTATCTTTATAGACTCGATACTATAAAGTTTACTTGCACCCTGTGGGTAACATTACTGCAGGTAATGGATTAGTGGATAACGCACGTTTATAGATATGTAATATTGAAAAAAAAATATTTTTTAAAATTAAATTATTTTAAGTTAAAATAAAATTTGATGAATAAACAAAATTATATTGTCAGATTGGTAGGGATTGACATAGGTTGTGGTGCAGTTAAGAAATTCTTTTTTCTGTCTTTAGCCAGCACTGATATTTCATAAAATGCCCATTTGTGGGCCTCTGTCCAGATATGGAAAGCCAGATGTGAATTTGTTACCTTGCCTTTTTCAGCATCCTTGTGGAGTGCTGCTGTGTGTTTCTGGAAGTAATCCTTCAGGTTAACTACCGCTGTCTTTTATTGTTCAATGAGGTCTATCAGGCCCCTTGCTCCTTCTTCCCAGGCAATTGTCAGTCTCTCCAAGGCAGCTCTCAGGTGTTGTTGGCGCCTCTTGGTCATCATTGTTCTTGTCTTTCTCATGATATTCTCCAGCTCGGTGTTAGTCCAGTCTATGACTCCAAAGGAGTATGATAGCACTGGGACTGCATAGGTGTTTATGGCTTTAACTGTGTTCCCTCTGTTCAGCTTTGCTTTCAGCAGGCTTCTGAGTCTCTAATGGTATTTTTCGGTAAGGCAGGTTTTAATTTCCTTATGCTGTAACTGCTGAGCCTGCATCATCCCCAAGTATTTGTAAGCCTCTCCCTCTGCCATGGCTTCGATCTCTTTACCACTCTGCAGCTGGTAGTTTTGGTTGACTAATTTTCCCTGACACAACCCATGGGTCTTGCATTTGCCTAGACCAAATTCCATCCTAATATCCTTGCTGAATTCTTTGGTGATCTGAAGTAGTTACTGAAGGTGCTTCTCGATTCCTGCGTAAAGCTTGATATCATCCATATACACCAGGTGGGTGAGTGTGTACAGGTTCTTCCTTCCTTCTTTGAGGTTATATCCATACTTGCTACTGTTGAGCATGGTAGATACAGATTAAATGCTAGACAAAACCACATTGGGCTCAGAGCATCTCCCTGAAAGATTCCTCTCGTGATTGGGATTGGCCTGGTTGTGATGTTTTCGACCTTAATGGTGGTACTCCATTTTGCCATTGTTTCTCCTAGGAAATTTTTCACTATCGGATTGACTTTGTAGATTTTCAGCGCCTCTATTAGCCAGCTATGAGGCATGGAGTCGAAGGCCTTGCGGTAATCGATGTAGGCTGTGTACATGTTGCAGCGCTTCTTGTATGCGTGCTCCATAACTGCAGCATCTATGGTTAATTGCTCCTGCATCCTTTTTACTGTTTGGCCATTAGGTTCTGGCTCTCCAAGTGGTCTGTTATCTTCCTGGTTATGCAGCTGGTCAGGATCTTGTTCATTGTTGGGAGGCAGGTGATTGGCCTGTATTTCGCCGGGTTTCTTGTATCTTCATCTTTAAGCTTCAGATATGTGATTCCTTGAGTGAGAAACTTCGGGATTGTCTCTGTGTGCCTTATCATTTGGATGAACTGCTCTGCCAGGTGCTTGTGTGTGCAAGTGAGCTTCTTGTACCAGTAGTTGTGGACGTTATCTGTTCCTGGAGTTTGCCTTTGTGAGTTCTTGATCATCTGTTTTACTTCTTCCCGAATCTCCCATCCTCTCATTTCTTGTATGTCCTTAGTTTTCTTATGTTCTAGTTCTATCCAGGTGGCTCGGCTGTTATGTTTTACTTTCCTGCTCCATATGTTTCCCTGAGAAATCCTCAGTCGTCTTCTTCTCGGGTGGTCTGTTCCCTTGTTTCCCATCTTCTCTGAGATTCCTGTAGAAACCTCTTTGGTCCTCATCGAAGATTCGGTTATTTATTTTCCTCTTGGAGCTCTCTTTGTATCGGCGTAGTCTCTTGCTGAGTGCAAGGAGGTTCTGCTTCAATGTGTCCAAGTACTCTCCTATTCTCTGATTTTTTTGTCTCATGTTTGCTGTGGATGCTGTCTCTCTTGAGGATGCCCTTCACTTTTCCAATTAATTTCTTACTCCTATTGCCCCATTGGTACTGGGTCAATTGGCCTATCTTGACTCTTAATTCTATCTTCTGCTGAAGTCTTCTTTCCCAAGCTGGTGGTTCCTTCTATTTTCGGTTCTTCTTCTTCTGCTGGTCTCTCGCTTCTCTTCCATTAATCCTCGTGGCTGCTACCGCAGCACAATACACGGCTGTGTGGATGGCCTCCAGTGTTGCACCATTGGTGTCGAGGTAATGCTGTATTATGTGCTGATTCAGGTGGTCTGTGACTCTCCACAAGGTTCTATTCGGTATCACATGAATTTTTGTGGGGTCCATTCCTTCGAATTCTGTTAGAGCCTTCTTCCACTCATCCTCTATTCTGGATATCATAACCTCATCTGTTTCCACTTCAGCTGCTGCGGGGTGTATTTCCTCTTGCTCTTCTTGCTTCTGGTTCGGCAGTGGTATGTTCTTCCTTCTCTGGTTCCATATTCTTTATCCTTTGTAGTTGATCCCTCACGTCCTGCTTGATTTTTTTCCAAGATTGCAGGGGCTATTAGGTTCTTCGTGACGATGGTCCTTCTCTGGTCCGCTATTCGGTGACCTGAATATCCGGGAATTGTTCCAGCCACTTGGTATGTAGTGGCGCCTCCGTAGCCAGGTGGGAAGGAGCAGCAGTGCATAGCACACGCTTCTTCATTAGACTACAGTATTACTTAAATTTCTCAATAGAATAAAATATTTAAACTTGTTTCATATATCTGTGCAACACTTTATTATCCTCTTTTTTTTTTAATGTTAGTGCTTTTATTACATTTCAGGAAATAAAGAATCGAATTGTAAAGGAGTATGAAGAAAATAAACGTAATTCTAAATATCAAGAAGATAAACGTAGATTCCAATACCTTCATGATAAATTATCCCATATCAAGAAATTGGTGATTGATTTTGACCAGGCCCAAGCACGTCTTCAGACCTGCAGGTCTTAGCAATTGTTAGTTTTTGATAACTTGCTCATTACGATACAAACGATACTGGATTGATGTATTATTCTCTCATCATTCTGTAGGCATTTGTGGTTGTTAACTATTTAGGGAAATTTCTGCTGTCACACAGAAAATGGTATATTTTCTTGGGGTAAAAAAAAAAAGCAAAAAAAAACAAAAAAAAAAACAAAAAAAAAAACTGACGAGGCATTGTAAGTCAACTTTGCATTTAATTTCCCTGTGATGAAAAATCATAGTCTTTTAGACTTTGTTGCTTATTTAAAAGGGTTTAATGGCTGTATTGTTGGAGACAGCTGCATAACGGTGCTAAAGGATTTCACTGAGCTGGGATGTGAAGGAATATTTTCCAAGTTGTCCGTAATATAACAGTGGAAACTATTACCAATGCTGCACTGCCTTTAAGAATTAAAGCATAAAATGAAAAAGGAGCAAATGCATTTATAAGCATTGAGCTATGCATTTTGACTAATTCCACACACACAGATACACACACACAAAAACATGCATTGCATGTACATAAATGTGCATACAGTGATTGTACAGTAATTTTTCCCTTTTCTCCTTGAAGCTTATGGCATGTGGGTAAAATGTAAATAAAATTGGTATATTACACTGCATACATAAGGGGAGAAAACCTTTAGATTCTGTTTATTGTACAGAATAATTTGAAAATGCATGTATTTGGTATTATATCCTTATACAGTTATCCCCAAAAATGGGGAAAATAAAAAAAAAAATTTTTAAATAATAATAATAATAATAAAAATTGGTTTGCGTGTTAAAATGAAATCTCGCCAAGACTTTCAATTATTTGAAATAAGCCTCTTTATAAATTTTGGCATGCATTATTTTCTCAAATAAGTGGTCCACTATAGAAAGTACTTTATGCTTTTTCTTTTTTATATCTTTTTTTTTTTTTTTAACTGCACATAATTTAGTTTTCATTCGTTACATAAATACTGTTGTACAATTTTGAACTGGAGAACTGAGTTTTAAAAGTTATGTATATTGAATGAATTAAGCATGTGCCAACTTATGTTTCAGATGATTAAACTTAGTCTAAGTTTAATAAATTTAAATTATTTTAGAAATCAGAACAAATTATAGTTCCTTCTTTCCTAGGTAGAAAAGGTGGCATTATTTTCAGGGATAATATCATTTGTAAAAGTAAAAGATATAATTGTAGTAAGTAGAATGTATAGCAGACATTTTGTAATATTATTCAGCTTTTGTTTTGCCATGTTAAATTTTACTTCCTTTTAAAATATAGTCCTTTGATGCTGTCTTCTTCTTACCCTGTTATAAAAATGCTTCTCTATTTATGCATTGATCTTTAAAAAGTACAAAATAGGTGAAAATAATATGCTTTCTTGAACCTATTTTGTAATTTATAAGTGCACTAAAAAGAAGTCCCAGAAGTAATTAGTACTCAATTACTTCTAACAGAAGTGAAATTTTATAACACTTATTTTATTAACAAGTTTTGGGATTTTTCCCCCCTCTGAGGAGTTTGGTTAGTGACAGTTCTTTTCCAAAATGAAAAAGAAAAAAAAAAAAAAAGGGGGTTAAGCATTATTAAATTTATTTTTAAACTGTTTGTATAGCAAACCTTCTCGTGGTGGAATTTGAAGTTACAGTGCAGATGTATACAACTGAAAATAAAACTACTTCCTGCATAAATTATTCAGACATGTTTCTTACAGAAGTAAATCATTATATAAAACACTGGTTGGCTTCACTTGTTAACCAGTCTGAAATATGATTAATATTTTAAAGGAATGTCCGTATTTAACCAACTACAGAGAAATATATATTACTGTGATCTATTCCTGTGAAGACAAAATTTACCCTAATATCTGTAATGTATATGATTTCACTTTTTTATATCAGATTATTTCTATAAAGTACATGATGCATAATTTTTAAATATCTGGTCTGTTGAGTATGAGATAAAATGCATTTATGCCTACTCAAAATATTGGAATCAGCCTTTTAATTTTGAAACAGAAAATTCTGTAATATGTACTCATAGGCATACGCAGCGATAAAGGATACATTGTGGTCATGAGGGTTGCATGGTTTTTTGCTCGTGGACTTTTTTAGTGAGCCCTTTCCCACTAACCAGGTAACTTAGCTATAAATGGGGGAAGTACCTCTCCCATTCATAGGAATCTTGTTCCTTTTCAAGGTTGCAAATGAATTGGTTAATGATGGAATTGGGATTAGTTTCCAATGAATGGCAGTGTCAATACACCATATTTTGTTTGTAGTGACCTCAAAGTTGGTTAAATGGCATCAATTTTATTGTATTTCATATTGTGACCACCTTCACAATGAATTGTCATGATATTGCACTACCTCGAATAAGTAATGCTTCACCAATGGAGAAGACTAATGTTGTATATTCTCGGTGGATACCACCACCCGGACGGCACTGTTTCAAAGCTTGTTGGCCTTTCATCGGTAGGCTGGTAGCCACCTGGTGTTGCAGTGATGACAATCCAGTTATGAAGTATAACTCCACAATAAGAGATGACTAATGGTTGCATTAGGATAAACTAAGGTGGATTGCATAATGCATGAGACTACGTATTGAAAATTCACTAATGAACAGTCAGTGTCAATACACCATATTTTGTTCATAGTGACATAACTGGATTGTCATAATTGCAAAACCAGGGTACCTGGTTTTGCAATTTCACCCACCGATGAAAAGCCAACAAGTTTTGAAATGGTGCCGTCTGGGTGGTGGTATCTGCCAAGAATAATCAATATTAGTCTTCTCTATTGGTGAAGCATTACTTATTCGAGGTAGTGTAATATCATGACAACTCGTTGTGAAGGTAGTCACAATATGAGATACAATTAAATCAGTGCCATTCTAACTACCTTTGAGGTCACTATGAAAAAAATGTGCTATATTGACACTGACTATTCATTTTTAGTCAATTTTCAATTCGTAGTCTCATGCATTATGCAAACAGTCCACTAAAAACCTCATGTTTTAGTGGATAAAAAGTGTTTACAGACTTATTAAATTTAGATTCACTATAACCAAAACACAAGATTTGAGAGTGAAAAAATCTTCTGATCCGAAGTCTGTTTTTATATTAAAATAGATTTTTTGTAGAAGTTTAACAATTTTAGCTTGTTTCAGAAGTTTGCCTAGCTCTTAATGAATCGGGATACCTCAAGTAATATTCAACTTTGAAGTGCCACGCGCATGGTTGAAGGTGCACTACTGCAACCCTCCACATTTTGGCAACAAACATTGGTATTAGCAGCAGCGACTAGCTGACCTGTGCTCCAGGAACAAGTCCATATGTTAAAAATAGGGGTGTTACAGTTGCTAACCTGCTGAATACCTGTGTTCAGCGGGTTAGCAACTGAACACAGATTTATTTGTATTATCCATAGATTTAACAAATCAGAAATTTAGAAGTGTGACAGATAAGTGACCTTTGCCTTGCTAATGGGCAACTGGTAGCCCACAGACATCATATTGGGTACCCCCTGTGATCTAGTTCTTCCTTGAATTTATTCAAACTACCCACCTCTACAGCACCAGAAGGAAGTTTGCTCTAACAATCAGCTACCTGCTGGCTGAAGACAATTTACCCTGCAACACACATCTACCTTGCAACCATGATTCCTTCATTTTAATTTATGCACCTTCATGTATAAACACCTCAGTCAGATCTCCTCGCAGGTGCCTAGTCTCTAAATGCTGCAATTTGCAGAATTGAAGCTTTTCCTGGTAAGCACACCCTTCTGTCGCCCTCACTAATCTTTGTTTCTCATCTCTGCACCAGTTCCAACAGATCCACATCCTTTTGCAAATGAGACTTCCAGTCCTGTATGCAGTACTCAAGATGTAGTCTAACTATTGCTTATACAGTGGAATAATCACCTTATTTCTGCTGGGAAAATTCTTTTATATCATTGTCAAATCTTGTGAGTTGTCCTGGCAGCTTGTCTGCACTACTCAGAGAATATAACTTTTCTTTAATGCATGAAAATTGATCAAAGCATCAGAAAATCTAAGTCCAGATTCTACTAGCCATGCCACTACAAACTGAAATGAATGCCCTAAAACTATCTATTAAAAGTAATACGATGCACCAACAACACAAAACCTTTTTCTTTAAATTTTCTCTATAACTGTTAATGATAGCTGAGTGCATTTGTTGAATAGCTGAGTGCACTCGGAGGCATGCCAGCAGAACTGTACCAAATCTAGGCATGTCTGTGCTACTGGTGATCCCTTCCACTGTATTAGAGCTGTGCAAACACTTCTGGTGGTAAATATTTGTCTGGAAAATGGGATGGTGTGAGTTACGATCAGTTATATCCACCCTATGTATAGCCTTACAATGCTGACACTTGGGTAAAAATTCCCACCCATCTCTGGGTGAGATACTTCAAAATATTGGAAATGGATCAGAAGTTCCTACTAGGAATCTGAACACCTGTTCTGTATAATCTGTGACATCAGGAAATTAGCAGATAGCTAAATGATGAATTATGAGTTTTTTTTTTTTTTTTTTTTTATATATCTAAAATAAATATCAAATCACTTCTTTTTGCTTTCTCCCCTCCTCCCCCTTCCATCTTGGAAGCCAGTGTGACTATCACACCAGCATTATAAAATGAATTTTTTAATTATTATATAAAACTTAAAATTATTATATAAAATCATATACAGTAAACTCTTACTAATCCGGATCGAAATATGAAAAATTCAGTTCGCAGTTGTACTTTTAAAGAAACAGGATTTAGGTAGGCAGATAAGTCACTGTGACTGTACAAAGAGAGAGACGGAACATACATTACATTGTCTTGTGTGTTGTTCAGTATCATTGTTGACTCTGAGTCAGGCAGATGTTATTGCTTATATCGCTTCATTTGCATACTTTATATATATATATGTACATAAGTTAACATATCTTATATAATTATGGGTACTAAAGAATTTAAAATGGAATAAAAAGAAAACAGGTTACTTTAACTATTTAATTTTTAATTTAAGAAGCTCAAAGTGATAGAACAACTTAAATGGTGCTCCCAGAAAAAAATTGCTGAAGAATTTGGTATTGGCCAACAGACTGTGTCAGATATTAAAAAACGAAATGAATCCATAAAGGCAGTTGCTTTAAAATTCGATGTGGGGAGTTTAATAAAGAAGTTTATCAAATAGACAGGCATTAAAAAAGCAAAAAGAAGTGTTGCTGGAAGAAGCTGTATTTAAGTGATATTCACAGCAACGATCAAGTGGCATTGGCATGCAGTACTAATGCCACCTAATAAATGTATAAAAAGACAATACTGTACATTTATTCATTGATAGATGGATAAATGTATTGTCTTTTTTATAGTTTTAACTTTTTTAGGGCTATCTTTTGCTTCACTAATCTGGATGACCCCCCCCCCCTGATTAGCGAGTGTTTACTGTACTTGGATTTCAGGAAAGCTTTTGATACTATTACACATGGAAAACTGCTATACAAATTGGAGCAGTGGTATTAAGGGAAATTTGCTGCTATGGGTAAAGGGATGGTTGAGTGGTAGAAGACAGAGTAGTAATCAATGGACTAATTTTATTAGTGGAGTCCCTCCACAGTTCAGCATTGGGCCCGTTGTTGTTTTATATATTTATCAATGATATTGTTGAAGGTATATCAGCCTTAATGTCCAAGTTTGCAGACAATACGAAGGTTGGCATGATTTTTAATGAGAGTAATGGCAGTACAATATTGTAACAAGATCCAGAAAAGTTCAACAGATGGGCTGGAATGGTGGCAACTAAACTTTGAATATTGACAAATGCAAAGTACTGCATATGGGTAGCAGTAACCCCGTTGTACCTTACCAACTGTGCAGTACTACACTGAGGACAGTGGAGAATGAAAAAGACTTGGGAGTAATTGTGAAGTGGGTATGAAGTTTTCTGAACAGTGCAGACAGGCAGCCAGAGCAAGTCATGGGGTTCTTGTCGATGATATACAGGAATTTTGCTAGTAGGAATAAGGAGGGATTATCCCTTTATATAAGGCAATGGTCAGGCCACACTTTGAGTCATTTTAGGAAGGATGTAGAGCTGCTGGAACAAGTACAGAGAAGGGCTACAAGATTGGTGAGGGGAATAAAGGGATCCTCTTACCAAGAAAGGCTTAAATTCTCCAAATTGCAGCATCTGGAGACTAGGCACCTGTGAGGTGATCTGATTGAAGTATATAAGACCTTGAATGGTATAAGCTTGCTTCCTTGCATCATATTCCACTACTAATGCCAGAATTACTGTGTTGAAAGAAATGAAATTTATGGTAATGAAACACTCAAGTCTATGATGGAGGACTTGTTTTTTTTTTTTTTTTTTTGGTAGTTGTTGGCGCATCGGCTTCTGTGGCCATAATGCACCTCCCAAGGTTTTTGCAGTACTTTGATCCAAGCCCGAAGCGGGATTCGAACCCGCGACTTTTGAGTTGCCAGGCAGGCACTTTACCTACCCGGCTAGCCCGGTCGGCGGAGGACTTGTGGAATATATTTTCACTTTTAAGCATAATATTGTGTGATATATTTTTAAATGGAATATCTTGCATCATATGCGTCTATTAATGCTAACTTTTATGGTTTAAAAGTTTTAGGCACATCACTCCATATTGTTTATTTTATGTTGGTGATATGCAGTAGAAAAAATTTAATGGGACTTAAATATCACTAGCTTACTTGAAACATTTTAATATTTCTTCTTTCTTTGTGCTAAAGAAACTGACAGGTCAGTATTTGTATTGTCATGCCATTTTTTTCCGATAGCAAAAGCCATTTGAAATAATTAAGATGTAAAGAAAACTCACAGGAGCTTGAACTACTTGGAAAGTCATCAGTGGCTCCCACAAAATATATAAAGATTTAAATTTTAATATCATAATTTCGGATTTTTTTTTTTTTTTTGTTAAATAAGCATTAACATTTCCAGTGAAGGTTAGTGTACCATCATTTTTTGTGGTTATTAGGTTAATTTTTGTTGATTATTTGGATAGTTTTTGTGTCATAGTTGTGTTTGTTGAAATGAATGTTAGTTCAGTAGGTTATATAAGTGTTTCACTTTTTTTAAGAAAATTAGATTAAATTTAATTTGTTGGGCAGTGTGATTGTACTCTGGCAGTCAGTTTTTTTTTTTTTTTTTTTTTGCATTTTGTGAAGCAGATCAATTGCATTAAATGGAATTGAACTGTTGCTGCACATAACCTGCATTAATTACCAGTAGTTTTAGTTAATTTAGAAGAAAATTCTGGGAATGTAAATTGGATAGCGCTGGTATTCACTGGGGTTTTTTTTTTTTTTTTTTGTTTTTTTTTCTCTCTCTTCTTATCCTTTAAAAATCTTTGTTTTTATAAAATATGCATGCATATTTTGGTTGTTGATATTTTCCAGTTCAAGTACTGCAGTAAGGTAAGTAGACCACAAAAGAAATATCAAAATGAATAATAGGTTTTAAAAAAGATTTGAAAAGCTTCAGCTACTTTATCTGCAAATAAGTTAGTGATGCAGTAAGAAAATTGGATCAGTAATATGTTTTTAGAATGGCTACCAAAAGTAACTGCATGCATGCATGCATGCTTATTCTAGCAGATAGTAATAGCACCACATGAACGATCCTTGGTTTGTTTTCCGTTGCTGGCTGAAATTGAGAAACTTATCCATTTAGGACACTTGTCGTGATCAATTTAGTCTGTGACCAAGGATATAGGTTTTCAACTCACAGAAGATAAGAACTGACCATAAAATGTACAGACTGGTCATTTAATTCATGGAACAGAAGCATCACCTTACAGCCACTCATGTTTTCGCAAGCTGACAGTGGATGGCAGGAGAGTGTGTGTGCATTGAAGAATACACTGACAGTTGTGAGTTCTGACGTATCTAGTTGCAAAGTGGCCTTAAGTTACATGCCGTAAGCGAACATTTTATCAGCTGCTTAATGGAAGATTTGAATATTGAGCCATGTTTTGTTATATGCTCACAGAAGATAAGAACTGACCATAAAATGTACAGACTGGTCATTTAATTCATGGAACAGAAGCATCACCTTACAGCCACTCATGTTTTCGCAAGCTGACAGTGGATGGCAGGAGAGTGTGTGTGCATTGAAGAATACACTGACAGTTGTGAGTTCTGACGTATCTAGTTGCAAAGTGGCCTTAAGTTACATGCCGTAAGCGAACATTTTATCAGCTGCTTAATGGAAGATTTGAATATTGAGCCATGTTTTGTTATATGCTGTGTGTGGCATGGTATGAGTGCCCGAGAGACTGAAATGTCAAGAGTTTCACAGAGATAGATGTTTGAAGAAAACTAATTTAAGTGGCACAGGGACATAAAAGAAGTTTGAGAATATGTGGCCTGGACAGTCAGACTTCCAATTCTCCAAAACAAATTGCAAAAGCTTAGGCGATTCTGAATTAAGACGAGAATTATATTCTATCATCTAAGCAGAGTATCAGTCTCATCTGGCAGTGCACACAGTTCTTATTGAATCTGTCAATAAGAACTTATTGACTTTTTTTGTGTGAATAAGTTAGTTGGTCTCAAGTGAGGATTAGTATTTGCCATAATGTGCAAGGGAGCCTGTTTTTGCTGCACCAGCAAAAGGGAGGGGGGGGATGAACAAGTCGTCTAAGTAAAATGTATGAAACACAAATAATGCAAGGCAAATAGCCTACAATACACAACTGAAAATAATTTTCAAATTGGAACATTATTGGCATGGTTTTTATCTCCTAGAAACTTTGCTTTTCATCCTGACAGTACACATGCTTCACAGCCTTAGTTCTTTTGGTGCATAATGCACCACGTATATATACAGGAGGAATGGGGAAATTCCTGCTGCCTTCGAAGAACTGGTCAAAAGTGTTCTACAACAAATTTATATCATTGGGAAGTATGTGTGACTATGCGAATACACCTTATTAATTTGTTCATCAAAGCTGTTTTCACAAGTATACAAATACTTTGGTATGGTGGTGTATAATTCATCTTTGTAGCCTAATTGTTTTGATGCTTAACAACCATCACCACTTATAAAGGAATGAATTCTGCCTTGAAGGAAGGATTTAAACTGTGTTTCCCAAAGTAGTGCCCAAATCTTTTGACAAAGTAGTGTATATGTATTCATCTTATATGCAGATATTCTCATTTTTGAAGGAAATAGTTGGAACCATTCCTTTAATGAATATAATTCAAAAAGGAAACAAAATGATAAATGCATAGCATGTTTAATAAGTTATATTTACACTCTGGATGACTGAAGCCAGAAGCAATTACAAAATAAATTCACTAACCGTTCCTTGTGGTAACGTATAAGTTCAATGTTACAGTGGACATCCACGTACTTTACCATAGGGCCACAAGTCGATCATTGTGGTTAAATGTTGATACTTGATATCATGCTCATCTGATACTTATTTAATAGTAATAAATCTGTGAATAATTAAGCACTTCAATGTAAGTAGACCAAAATATGGTTTTAAAGATCAGTTCTTGCATATTTTGTGTAATTTCTATACCACTTCTGAAGTGACTCCATTGTTATCATTGCAATGGCTATCTACAGCCACTGACTTGTTTTGTAACCTGGTATAATTTAGTATAAAAAACAAAGCAATTGGAACAGCATTTTGGCCCAGGTTGCTGCAACTGGTCAGATATTTGCAAACTTAAACTGCAATATTTTTCACACTATACCAGAAATTATTGTTTATATTTTATTTAGGCATTGACAAGAACCCAGGTGCAAAATACAAAAATAAAAATTAAAAAGAAACAAAGAATGCTTTGTGGATAGTTGGCATCAAAATGAAAATTTTACTGCATGTATTTAATTCTCACACAATTTCATGTAATAAAAACAAACAGGTATTTTTATTTTATTGTTATTTTTTTGTCATCTTATAAATAGTGCATGCAGAGTTGGAAAACATTTCATTATTTATTTTTCAAAAATATAGCATGCAAACACCGCTCTGGTTGGCTGTATATGATATCATCATGATTCTACAGATACATTCCAATCGGCATAAGAGACCACTCCACACAAGATACAATACAATACAACATGCCTGTGAAAAATATTTAGGGAACCTTTCTCTGAAAAGTATATTTTTGTTCTTGTGCAGCACTGCAGGATCAAAAATTTGATTATTAAAACAGATTATGTGAAGAGGAACATCCTGAAAATAAGACTTGGTTTCCATTTCTTCAATATGAGTGGGCTTTCATTTTGCAGTTGCCCAAATTTGAGGACAATTGATGTCAGAGTTATAAATTTTAAGATATGAGTTTTATTATTAAAGATAGGTTTAAGAGTATTGAAAGAAGTCTAACATGAAGGATCTTGATCACTCAGTTTCAAGGATGAACAATCTCAAGAAAGTTTTTTTTTTTTTTTAAATTGGAAGGAGCAATACCAGACCAAATTGGAAATGGATCTGTGTTTGGTTTGATCATCCTTGTAAATATTTTATAATAATGCAAGTAGGATGAATGTGCTGGAACTGCTGCTTTGGGCAGCATATTGCTCTTGCAAATTTTGTTATGATAAAATTACTGTGTTGACAGAAATTAAATTTATGGTCATGAAACACTCCCAAGTCTCTAACGGACAACTTGTGGAATATATTTTCACCTTTAAGTAGAATATTGTGTGATATATTCTTAAATGGAATGTTATGGGCCATATTTTCAATGTAAAATAAAGAAAACTAGAGACAGCAAAATTTTGAATAGTAACCAGTAGTCCACAACAAATTTAGGATAAACAAATCATTTCTAAAATTTTAATCTGGTCAGTTCTACAAAAATAAAATAACATGATCTAAACTGAGGAGAGAGGAATGACCCAGAAGAAATTCTGTTGGCAAGATTCTCTGGTAAAGAAAAGCAAACTAACTTATATGACACTTGCATATTACCACAAAAACCATATAAAAGTAGGGGAAAAAGCAACAAGCGGCTTAAGGTTATTAACTTGGCTTCTGACTTCATGCCAACAGTATGTAAGAAAAGGCTTAGTCTTAGTCTGTGATCTTGGATGTCCTGTTTTTCTCTGCTTTACAATGAGAGTGGTTTAAATTTGCATGGAACTAATATAGGAACACATTCTACAGCTAAAAATAAAGTAGTTTCTGTAAATATGTCTCAAAGGTCTATTTCTGGGATATTTAATATTAATCATATTTTGCAAAACAAAAACCAAAAGGAAAAGATCTAAAGCGTTTGTTCAAAATGACTTCCATTTTGATCAATGTGACATTCAGAGCAACCAATTCATGATTCCCTGGATTTTCTTATCATTTCAGGACTATTTTTAATGGTTTTAACCATTGACAACTGGAGGAAATTCTAAGATCATCTTCAACCAAGGCTGTAGTTATTCAAACTCAGGCAGATAGTCACCTTTGAGTTATTTCACATTTTCCAGCCCACACAGTATGTACATCGGCTCATCAACACGCATGGATATAACATGCACTCAAATAAGCCGTTAGTACAACAATTATTAGTTCATTTTGCATGGTAATACGTGTAAAATAAATGGATTTCATATGACCACACAAAGTAATCTAAGCATATGAGATGGGATGGTTGGTTTTTTTTTGGGGGGGGAGTTGTTGGCGCATAGGCTTCTGTGGCCATAATGCACC
This sequence comes from Mastigoproctus giganteus, assembly GCF_048544385.1. Lineage (NCBI taxonomy): Eukaryota > Metazoa > Arthropoda > Arachnida > Uropygi > Thelyphonidae > Mastigoproctus > Mastigoproctus giganteus. Next base: position 206,820,579 of record NC_143584.1, on the reverse strand, counting down.
TCCCAAGGTTTTTGCAGTACTTTGATCCAAGCCCGAGGCAGGAATCGAACCCGCGATCTTTGGGTTGCCAGGCAGGCACTTTACCCACCCAGCTAGCTCGGATAGTTGTGGCAGCCAATATACAGTGTTTGAATAATGCACCACCATTGGTTTCCCACATCTGCACCATAAGTACTCATGAAGAAATACACTAAAAGCAAGAAAAAGTAGTATTCTGGCTGCAGGCCTGCAAGTGGGACTCTGTGTTCCCTGCTACCACTGCTGAGATGTAAGCCAGGCTGTGCACCATACCCTGGAAACTCTTTTTTTTTTTTTTTTCCCTCCTTTCTTGAAAAGAGTGAACAGGGAAACAGTGAAGAAAGGTGGGTCAGAATGAAGTTTAAAGAGGTAGAAGGCCTACCAGAGTGAAGACTGATGGGAGAATTGGGCAAGGGAACTAGGCCCTTGGTAGTAGCCATGAGAAACAGGCACTTCCATGAGATTGCCATAAGAGACCATGTGGTGAGGAATCAGTCCTACCCCTGATGGGGGTTTGCAGCTTGTCCTACCACAAAAAAGGGGTAGGGTTTACTTTTTCTTATGTAAGCCCAAGTTAGGGGTATAGCTTCATTTGTCCTGCTTATACTCAATTCAATTTGGACAAAACTATTACATTAGGGTTGTCCAGAAAGTTAAATCATAAACCCATCTGTATTGTGTCTAAAATTTTGTGTTCTCTGGTCGATTTGTCTGTTTTGCTGGACTAAAAATCCATTTCTGGGGGAGAACCATGCTATCTATGCCTGAAACCGACTAACTCAGCCATGGAGTGAAAGAAAAAAACCCATAAAACTTCGCGTCATCAACGAGATTCGAATGTGGGCCATTAGGCCCATAGCCGAGTGGTCATGAGCGAGAGTGAATAGCATGCGTTTCTTGAGTGACCAGTGTTCAAGCCCGTGACTACTAAATACGATAAATATTTGTATTGACGATTTATTGTAAACTCTACTGACGGTTGTCGTGCTGGAGTATAAACAGAATATTTATTTATTTTATTTTCACCCGGTGTGGGAAGGATAGTGATGACCCATGCAGACTCCAATTTGAACAGTAAAAATCTAGATGTTGGGTGTTACTGAGTATTCCACTATCATAACAGTAATCTTGAATGTTGGTTTAAAGTTGAGGTTCAATAGTGGATAATTTGAGGCTTGTGATAGGGCTCACACAGGATGGCACTGTTCGCGTATAGATCTTCATGTATTGTAACTGGGTAGAAGTGACTAATATACAGGTTCATTCGGCCCAGTCTATTGGTTTTTACAATCTGCATTTTAAAAGTAAAAAGCATTATAGAAAAAGTAGGCTAGTGTATGGCTGTGCAAAAATAATCTGCCGATTTTCAATTAGTTTCTCTTCCATTAGTAATTATTGCATTATTTTCATACTAAGAACTGGAATTTGTGTGTGTTGAGAAAATTCAGTTCATTTCTTAAAATTTTATATTTGCATCATATAGCAATGGCTCCCCACTGAGCTTAAATGTCATTACCCATCACATGCCCTGGATTAAGCTGCACATAAAATGGTTTACATAAAGAAACCTTCCTTCGTAAAAATCACTATCACAAGGATTGCGCCCTTGTGAGGAGCATTTGGAAGAATTGCCATCCCCACACTGAGTGGAAAAGACCCGAGTTCGAATCCCGTCAATGACAGGAGGAATTTTTATGGGCCTTTTTCATAACGTGTCTGAGTTAGGTGGTCTCAGGCGAGGGTAGCATGTTTTTTACTCCCGGAAACTGGGGTTTTCTTCCAGCAAACAGAAAACCGACTTCAGAACACACCCAATATACATGGAGCAACATTGCCTTAGTCGCAGATGCCTTAAAACCCAATAACAGGGATTGCAACTATTACATTGTGGTTTTGACGGATTGAATGTGTATTAGCATTAGAAGAGCCATACGATGCAAGAAAGCAAGCTTATGCAGCATCAGCCAAAAAAAAAACCTTTCCATTTCACCCCTCCATTCGTTTCAAATGCCTGTCCAGCTCAGCCTTACATTTCTTTAGGCTAATAGCTTCCACAATAAAAGATGGAAGCCTATTCCACCAATCAACAACCTGCTGGCTAAAGGCAAATTTCTGCACATCTACAACTATCCTTCCACAATTTGAAACTGTACCCCCTCATTCTTAGTCTGAGGAAGAATCCCGTTAGCATTTAACTTGCTCAACCCATTCAAGGGCTTATACATCTCAATCAGATCATCTTGCAGGTGCCTACTCTCCAGGCTCTGCAATTTGTAGAACTTAAGCCTTTCTTGGTAAGTGCACCCCTTAGTTCCCCCTCACAAATCTTGTTAACCTTCTTTGTACTCGTTCTAGCAACTCTACATCCTAAAATGAGGCCCCCAGGTCAGACCACAGTACTCTAGGTGTGGTCTGACCTGGGGGTGTGGTCTGACCTAGCCTTTTATAGTGGAATAATCACCTCCCTGTCCCTGCTAGCAAAATTCCTATATATCATTGATGAGACTCCATGACCTACCCTGGAACCCATCTGCACTGCTCAGCGAACTTCATATTTGATTCCACAATTACCCCAATATCTTTTTCACTTTCCACTTCCCTGAGTGCCACACAGTTGGTACATTTCTCTTTGTTTATTGCTATCGATATGCAGTACTTTGCATTTGTCAATGCTAAACTTCAGTTGCTACTTCTCAGCCCATTTTTCCAACTTACCTAGATCCAGTTGTAGTAGCATACTGTCGTTAACAACCTTTGTATCATCTGCAAACTTGGACATTAAACCTGATATACCTTCATCAATATCATTGATAAATATACGAAACAATAATGGGACCAACACCGAACCCAGGGGAACTCCATTAACAACATTTGTCCACAGAGCAGTGTCCATTGAATACCACTCTGTCATCTCAGACTCAACCATCCCTTTATCCATTGTAGCAACACCCTTAAGGCCATACCTCTCCAATTTGTACAGCACTCTTCCGTGTGTAACAGTGCCAAAAGCTTACCTGAAATCCAAGTATATGATATCAAAATTATTTATGGCATTCAGTTCCTTTGTGACCACATCATAGTATCCAATTAAATTGGTCAGACAAGTCCTTCCTTTGATAAACCCATGCTGTGTCTTAACTATTACTGCAGTCTTAACCAGTTGAGCCTGCAATGCTTCTGTAACCAGCGATTCCATTATTTTCACTGGAACATAAGTTAAACTAACAAATCTGTAGTTACTTGTGTTACCTTTTGAACCCCCTTTGTGCATTTGTGATACATTTGTACACCTACAGTCCATAGGAACTGTAGTCCAAGGAAGCTCCATAATTATGGCTAAGGGTTTACTTACTTCCTTTGCTGCCTCCTTTATTTTTAACTGGATAGATCCCGTCCACCCCAATTGCCTTCCTTACGTTTAACTTCAACAATTTCTCCTCCACTTTTCTCTCAGTTATTACAAAATCACTTAGCTCCCTGTTAGCGTTTAATAAACTTCTGGCACTTCCCTCATTGAATAATTCCTCATGTGTAAATGTAGATGCAAAATACTCATTCAGTTTATCAGCTACCTGAACATGATCATCAATAGTCAACCCATCTATGTTAAGTGGTCCAATCTGATTCATCCCTTTCCTTCTAGAGTTTACATACGTAAAGAACTCTGCTGTTTTTCTTTCCATCCTTTGCCAAGTATTTCTCATAATCTGCCTAATCTCCTTTGTGACTTGATTATAGACTAGTTTGTACCTGCCATAGGCTTCTGTGTCACCTGATTCTTTATATGCATCCCATACATTCTTCTTCTCTGCCACGAGCCTCATTAATACATCTGACATCTATTTAGGCCTAAACCTTGAACAGTATTTCTTAGTTGGTATGTAAAGCCTAGTAGCTTCCAAGAGAAATTCTTTGAATGCTTCCCATTTTGAATTTGCTGTTGGTAACATCATCAGTTAGTCCCACAGTATAGAATTTAAATACTGCCTCAGACCACCGTAGTCACCTTTACGAAAGCAAAAGTCCTTCCCTTTAGCCTTGATGGTAGTTACATCTTAAAGTAATTCCCACATCAGTACATTGTGATCATTGTTACCCAGTGGTTCCTTTATCTGCAAATTCTGAATGCATGAATAATCACTGGTGATAATCAAATCAAGAGTATTACTCCCTCTGGTTGCCTCTCGAACATGTTTCTGTAGAAAACATGCAATAAATCCACAAAAGTCTTGCTAGCGTGAGATTGACCAACCCACAAGTTCCAGTCAATATCTGGAAAGTTAAAATCCCCCATTATAAAACGTTCTGATTTATTGGCCCGCTCTATTTTCTGCCCAATTGTTCATTGTACTCATCAGATTCATTAGGCCTGTAACACACACCTACTTTCATTTTTCTATCCCAGTTTCACACCAAACAGACTCAATACTGCATTGTCCACCAACGTCAAATTAATGCACTTCCTTAGATTTTGTGTTTCTTACCTAACAGAATAACTCCTCCTCCCTTTCTGTCCTGTCTATCCTTCCTGTACACATTATACTTCACAAATTCCAGTTCTGCATTGTTTGTCTGTATAACACCATGTCTCTGATATCCCAACAATATCTGGCTTTGATGCCTTGACTAGCACTTCAAGCTCATCAAATGTATTAACTACACTCCTAGCATTGATGTACATACAAGTATACCTGCACCTGTTTCTTCTCTTAGTTACCCTAACACAGCCCATGTATTTACTTGTTCCACTGTAACTCCCATCAATCCTGGAAATTGCCATTGCCTTGCTTTCCAGGCTGCTGCTCATTCTAATAGAAACAGCGAAAGAATCACTTTTGCCTCTGCCTGCGGTCACTGTTAACCTTTTGTCTGTGTTTCCCCCCCCCACAAACTAGCAGTTTTCCGACCTACCTAACACTGCCTCAATAACACCAGCAAATATTCTTGCACTCTTTCTATTTAACTGTACCCAATCCCTGTAGAAGCATGCTCTCCCGTCAACAAGTACAGACCAGGCTGAAAAAAATTCTACCCCTTGAAACTTGCACCATCTCTCCAGGTCCGAATTGATCGACAAGGTTCTCATCATATATTGCCTCCTATCATGTCTGGGCAGCATTGCAGACACTTTCACATTCAACCCTAACTCGCGACTTTTTTTTTTTTTTCGACATTGACCTGTAGTTGTTGAGTAAATCTGCAGATTTCTTACTCTTAATGTCATTAGTTCCAATGTGTACACAAATCACCTTTTGTGCCCTTAAAAGATATCTGCTCTACAACTTAATACACTTTTGCTCCTAGCAGACATACCCTGGTCCTGTTCCACCTATCCTTCTTGCATAGTGTATTCCCTGACAATAGAGTCACCAACAATATCTAGTTCCTTTGTGACCAGCGCATTCTGCGCTGGGCCCCTCATATTAACTTCTTCGAGGGCATTTACCCTATTCAAGCTCTCATAGACACCCATCAGAACGCTGAGTTGACGCCTAATTTCTTGACGCTCTAGACACCTAGCACACACAAAGGCATCTTCCTTGGTTAGATCATGACCTGTTTTAGAAAGATCGACAAGCATTTCACATTTCGCACATTTATTGAGACTGTTTATATGGCGAATCGCCCCCTTCATTTCTCCCCCGAGTCACAGCACTCTCGCTAGTCTGCCAGATCTATGCTTCACAGCTCTAGTCTGGATCATGATTTCCATTTAAATACAATTTAATTAACAATGAATTTTAATAAGATTAATACTTTTTTAACCTTATTCATTTTATTTTTGATTAATTGATAATACTATAATAAGGTAACAGATTCCTAGGCCTTACTTCAATATACGGTGCCTCCTTGTAATTGGCCGTCAGAACAGGGGAAAGTAGTGATTGACAGGTTGTGACAACGCCTACTGACGGCATCCCCTCTTCGTTTCACGCGAATATCACGTGACACGACGTCACTGGAGCGCTAAAAGCGAAATTCGTGGCGAGATCCAATATTCCTTACATTTCGAGGGTACAGCTCTAAAAGGGTCTTCGCAGGCCAGCCGTTAGTTAGTACGCCGAACCGAACCGAACCTATTGGCCCTTTGGTAACTCTTTAGGAGACTTCCGGATCAGCTAGTGTATAATCTTGCTACCTCTACTCTGCCAGATAGTGACTGGAGGGATTCCGAGTTGTGTGTGTGCGAGGAGCATTGTCGAGGCCACGTTATGTCAAGGATCTGGGTATATTCTTACCATGTGTACACCATATCCAAAAATTTCATTATTTCATACAGCATATGCCACCCACTTTTTCTTACTATTGAATACAACATGAATTGTCAAACTAATAGAGTAAACTTATCTACAAAACGATCTAAACCTGCCAAGCACTTCCTCATTCGTTTCACAAATATATGTGGTCTCAGTTCTAATCTCAACGATGTCCATTTCCACTTGCAGTCTGCCAAACCTCATGTACTTTTTCTCACAGAATCTCAGTTATCGGTTGATTCAATTACTGCTCATCTCAGATGCTCAAATTAATCGCTGTATGATTCCTTTCGCCTCAAAGGTGGTACTTGGGCATATGTCCGTTCTGATATTCCCTGTCAGAGACTTGGCAATTTGGAATCTCCTCTCTTTGATCTTCTCTGGCTTAAAATCTCCCTACCTCGTTGTGTCAAATTCATCTGTTGTCTCTACCGTTCTCCCAACTCCACTAATCACTTGGAGCTCTTTGACTTCCTCTCTTTGCAACTTGACTTTCTCCAGTCCAACTTCCCTAACAGTGGGGTAATTTTCCTGGGTGATTTTAATGTTCATAACTCCAGCTGGCTTCCGTTTTCTAGTCACACCGACCCAGCAGGTCGAGATGCTGAGGCTTTTGCAATTACTAGCGACCTTGCACAGATTGTTCATTTACCTACAAGAAAACTGGACAATCCTGACCATACAGCCAACATGCTTGATTTTTTCCTCACAACAACCATTCTATTACACCATTGAAGTGAGTGGTCCTTTAGGCACCTCAGATCATATCTTTGTGATTGTTTCTCTTCTCCAATGGAGCCTTTATCTCATGGCTATTCCCAACCTCGTGTTGTTTGCCATTACAAGAATGCAAAATGGGATGACCTGCGAGATTTCTTTTCCTTGGTCAGATTACTGTTTCAAAACTTCTGATGTTAACGTTTGCTTAGATCGTGTCAGTGAAATTATTCTTGCATGAATGTAATCCTTTATCCCAAACTCCACTTTAAAATCTCGTCCTTTATCTAAACCTTGATTTTCCAATAAATGTACTAAGGCTGTTCAAGAGAAGAATGTTGCATATTGTAATTGGCTCGTTTCTAATTCTTCAGTTTCATTTTCTACCTACACCAAAGCTCGCAACAATTGTAAAGCAATTATTAATCAGTCCATAGAGTTTGAAAAGGGAAGAGTAGAAAACTTGCTTCTTGCCTTAATGGTAGCCAAGCATTCTGGTCTCTTGCCAAAGCTATTGGCCGCAACTTTTGCCATCTGTGCTCCCACCTCTGTCCAAACCAGATGGTTCTGTTGTCACTTCAGCCAAGGATAAAGTTTCACTCCAGGGGCTGACATCTGGTGTGTATGGGCATGGCACACCCAGGGTCCTGAGCTGGATATCATCATTCTTCTCTTTCTTGGTGATTCCCTTTTCTCTCTCTCTCTCTCTCTCTCTCTCTCTCTCTCTCTCTCTCTCTCTCTCTCAGGGTGGCTCAGGAATTTTTTTTTTTTTTTTTTTTTTTTGCTGGTTCTGTATAAGCCTCGGGCTTCCTTGCACCATATAGCTAATAATAATAAAAGCCGACCTGCTAGCATCCCATTTTTCTTCCAACTCATGTATTAATGATTTTGGTAAAACATATCCCACCATTCCCAACATGCTCCATTCAATGCCCCCTGTGGTCTTCCATCAAAAGGATGTCAGAAGGATTTTGACGCATCTTGATGCTAAGAAAGTTCTTGGTCCCGATGGTATTTCTCCACTTGTTCTCCAAACCTGTGCTCCTGAACTTTGCCGCCTTTTTTTTTTTTCACTGACTTATTCCAAAGGTGTTTTTTCTTCTGCTGGAAATTTGCTCATATTCAGCCAGTTCCTAAAAAGGGTGACAAATCCCTCCTATTCAATTATCGTCCCATTGCAATTACTTCTACTCTTTCTAAAGTAATAGAGAAATCAATTAACCGCCAACTCTTAAACTACCTAGAAACCTTCCGTCTGATCAACAATCGCCAGTATGGATTCCGTCAGTGTCGATCCACTGGTGATATTCTGGCTTATGTTACCTATTTATGGACTAATTCAATGGAAAGGTTCGGTGAAACACAAGTAGTTGCTCTTGACATCTCAAAGGCTTTCAATCGTGTTTGGCATAAAGGTCTTCTAAACTAGATTTCATTTTATGGTTTGCCAACTGTTTTTAGTAGTAATTGATTATCCAGTTTTCTCTCTGATCGCTCACTGAGGGTGATGGTAGATGGCTCTCTGTCTTCTAACTTGTCCACTAATGCCGGTGTCCCCCAAGGTTCAGTTCTTTTCCTCTTGTATATTAATAACCTTCTTCCATTGACTGGAAATCATATCCATAGTTTTGCCGATGATAGCACATTGCATTCTACTTTCCATTTTGAGAAACCTTGCCCTGCCCAATCAGCTGCAACTTCTCGAAAATCTGCTACCAATTCCTTAAATGCCGATCTTCAGGTAATTCTCCAGTGGGGCAAAGACAACTTAGTTGATTTCAACCCTTCTAAAACTTAGTCTTATCTTATATCTCGCAAAAAGGATTCTTCTGCTCCTATGCTTATCTTTAGTGACACTCCGATTTCTAGGATGAATGATATATCTTCTTTGGGGATTACCCTGGCTTCTAATCTCTCTCTTGGCACAAGCACATTACAAATATTGCTTCCTCTGCATCAAAAAAACTTGGTTTTCTCTTTCGCTCTCGGCGTTACTTTTCTTCCAAACAGCTGCTCACTCTGTATAAATCGCAAATCCGCCCTGCCATGGAATATTGTTCCCACATCTCAGGTGGGGCCCCCAAAACCACTCTCAGGCTTCTTGATTCCATTCAGAAGAGGGCAGTAAGGGTAATTAATGATTCATCTCTAACAGAGTCTCTCCACTCGCTGTTCAATAGACTTACTGTTTCTGCTGCACGCCTCTTCTACGGATACTTCCACGGGCACTGTTCTTCTGAATTGGCTTCTATAATTGCCGCTCTCTCTTTCAAAACAGTCCGAACGCGTGCCGCCACCAGCCAACATCCATTTACTGCCAACTTCAAACTCACAGAACCAACTTTTCATCTTCCTCGTTTATTCATTCAACTGCCGTTTTCTGGAACAACCTTCCTTAATACGTATTTCCTGAAAATTACAGTCTACAGAAGTTCAAGTCCAATATCAACAATTATCTTCTTTCGTCTTCTCAACCTCCATCCCAAGCACAGTACTAAGTACTACAGTAGTTCAAGTAACCTCCCAGCCCTTAAAGAATATTAGTACTGTACTGTACTGCTGGTACTTGTATTAATTAATAATAGTGTTTGTAGTGGCAGCATTTGGTAAGAAAGCAGAGCTTACACAGCACTATTATCCACTTTATTTTCACATTCCTTCTAATACTTTAAAAACGTAATGTTATCATACGATTTACTCAATGTTTTACGATAGTTGTTTATATGTGTTTTTTGTTTTTTTTTTTATTATTATTATGAAACGTGTGTTTAAGAAGTTAGAAGAATCATCAAAACAAAAAAAATAATAATAAATAATGACTATTTGGTATAGTTTTAAAATGTGCAAGAGAAGAACAAGTTGGAATTACTAAACATAACTGTAAAACTATAATACCTCTGATGTTTGGGGTTTTCATTAAAAAAAAATTAAATTAAATCGTCACCAACCGATTATGTGTGTAATTTATTTTGGCAGGATTCCAGTCCAAACGATCTTATATAGGTTAGAAACAGGAGGGTGAGCAAATTACCAACTTTATTTCTATTTTTTAACCAATGTTTCTCATTCTCGATAATGCAGGACTATGAAAAATAAGGAATGATACTTGTGGTAAAAATTTGTATTGAAGACTACTATTCATTCATGACACTCCCCACCATAAATTTATGGGTTGCGATTATAAGCAAACAGTGCTAATGTCATCGCGCCATAGCAGTCTAAAGCCAAGATTATTTGATTCATAGCGAAAAAGAATCTAAATGAATAATTAAAAAAAAAAAAAACAATTGTATTTGCCTACATACGATTGTTTTTTTTTTTTTTTCTTTTTGTTTTGTTCCTGCGACCACAAGAAAATAATAGCCCATCTCATTTTGGAAAAGAAAGTTAATACATGACTTCATTCTCGTATTCTCGATAGCTGTTAAAGGGCTAAAAGTTTTTATTTGTTTTTAATAAAAGTCGATAATTTATAAAAAAAACAAAAGTATATTTATTTTATTGGTATAGTAATTTAATTTATTAAAATTTTATTAATTAAAAGTTATTAAGTTTTTAACAAAATAAAAGTATACATAAAAAATTTAGCCCTACTTTTGTTAATTTGTAATAAAAAATGAAGATTAAAATTCTATAAGTTAGTTGTAAATAATAAAATTAAGAAAGTGAACTTGTATTTCCTTATTTATAATGAAATAAATACTAATGTCCCCAAAAAGTTATTATTTCTAAGTTTATTAATTTTTTTGTTTAAAAAAATATTATAAAACAACTTCATTCATTTTAATTGTTTAAGTGATCGGGGTTCAAGTCCCGTGACTGCTAAATACGGTGCTGTTTCTTGTATTCTCTCTATCATGTGAACTCCTCTGACCGCGTAATCGTCACGGAGTATAAACAGAAATTTTATATATATATATATATATGGGTGTGTGTGTGAGAGATTACTATATATATATTTTTTTTTGTTTTTTGCTATTGAACAAGATCTATTTTATTATTATTATTTATTTATTTTTTTTATTTATTTATTTTTTTTTTTTTTGCAGGTTTCCTTGTTCTTGGTTGAATGACTTGCTAAGCTCTACGGTTAATTTAGGTCTACATATTAGGAGAATTAAATAAACTATGGTGTAGGATATATCAATGGACTCCTGCTTGGCAGGGCTGAGCATATGTACAGTGACCAACCAATCGCAGTTCTGATGTAGGCAGTGTTCCCTTAATTTTTAACGGTCTGTATGCACAAAATTTTACGTTGTGCAGCTTCCCCCCCACCGTCCAGTGAAAAAAATTTGTGAGCACTAAACTTAAAATCATTTTTTGTTAGCATTAGTAGTAGTACATGTTGCAAGAAAGCCAGCTTATATAGCATCAGCCAAAAAAAAAAAAAAAAAAAATCAATGAAAGACACTTTCCATTTCACCTATTCATTCCCTCCAATAGTTTTTATAGTTCTTCCTTGAATTTATTTAAGATGTAAACTTTAAAAACAATGCATGGAAGTTTGTTCCAGCAATCAACCATGGCTAAAGGCAAACTGCCATACTTTTGCATCTATTCTGCAAACTGTCCCCTCGTGTGTGTAGTCCGAGCAAGAGAAAGAATCCCATCAGCATTGAGATTGCTCATCCATTCAAAGCTTTAAACACCTCAATCAAATCACCTCACAGGTGCCTAGTCTCCAGATGTTACAATTTGCAGAACTAAAGCCTTTCTTGAGAACCCCTTTGTTCCCACTCACCAATCTCATTGCCCTGCTTTGCACTCATTCCAGCAGATCTACATCCTTAAAGTGACTCCTCCACACCTCTATGCAGTACCTCAAGATGTGGCTTGACCATTGCCTTATACTATTAGATAATCACCATCTTGTCTCTCCTACCAAAATTAATGTACATCACTGACAAAACCCCATGAGCTGTCCTGGCAGCCTGTCACCATTGTTCAAAGATCTTCATATCCGACTGCACAATCACGTTTAGTTCTTTTTTATTTTCCACTACCCTGAGAGTAGTACCACACAATTGGTACGTTACTCTAGGTTACTGCTACCCATATGCAGTAGTTTGCATTTGTTAGTGTTAAACTTCAAAAGTTAAGCAGATGCGCTGTTAAGCAGCGCATCTCCTTAACTTTTCTATATCCTGTTGCTGTAGCATATGGTCATTCCTGTCATTAACTACCCTACCAACCTTTGTATCATCTGCAAACTTTGACATTAAGCCTGATATACCTTCATCGATATCATTGATAAATATAGAAAATAACAACAAGCTTGGGGATCGTTTCGTAAATATAACTTGCTCAGTTTGCCACCAAGATACTGCTTTCTTAACTTGCTTAGAGTGCTACGTGCAAAATGAAATGCATCAAGCGGTGTCAGGCCAAGCCGTTTAAAAAACCTGACACAGTGCAGCTAGTTCTTCTAAAACATCATCAGGGCCGAATTTACAAACAAGCTACATCTTCGGGCCTCGCACCATCTTAAAAAATATTTTTTAATATTGTCATAGGTAAATTGTAAGAGAGAAGGGCTTCGTATATGTTATAGCTTTGGGCCATAAGTTTAAATCTGGCCCTGAACATTCAAAACTTCTAGGGCTCTTTGATATTCGATGTTTTTAACTTTTTACAGCAGTATTTGGGAAATTAGATCATTCGATTTATCTTCCTCAAAGTACTCAATCAGCGCCTCATAGCTTCTGATTATCACTTGCAACGCAAAGTGCCTGAATAACCCGTGACTTCTTGGGTCTCAAACAACAGATTCATTTTCAGAAGCATTGTTAATTTCTTGAAATTTGCATCGTTTGGTTGTTGACTAAGAAAACGTAGTATATATCGTTCACATTAGTTTCAATATATCATTAACTTGACTTGTGTCCACGCTTCACAAATAACTAAATCCTCAATGTGTAACACAATGTTGTTGAATTAAGTGTGGTATGCTCGCTTTATTGTTCTGCCACACCACTAATTCCCGTTTTTCGACTAGCAGACAGAAAATCGACCACAGAACACATGCAATTTACAGACATACACAGAGCAATATGGCCTTAGTCGCTCATGTTCCTAAAAATCCTATTACTACGACTAATACAACAACACCATTAACTTTGCCCAACGTCACTGGCGCATAGTCATGTGTAAACATCATTTTCCGTAGACCAAGATTGTGGTTAGCGCAAAATTGATTGATTGCCAAAACAACAGAAGAAGCATCACATGCCTGAAGCTGCGCTATTCCGAAAAATACACCGATGAGCCAAAACATTATGACCATTTACCTAATATGATATTGGTCCTCCACGTGCAGCCAAAACAGCTCGTACCCGGCGAGGCATGGATGCTACAAGATTTTTAAATGTGTCTTGTGGTATCTACTACCAACACGTAACCAGCAGCTTTAACTCCTATAAGGTCCATGGTTTAGACGCCGCAGATCGGAGTTGCTGTTCCAACACAAACCACAGATGCTCGACGAAATTGATGTCAGGGGAATTTGGAGGCCAGGGCAACACCTGGAAGTCTTCCTCATGTTCTGTGAACCAGTCTCCAGCAATCCGGGCGGTGTGGCATGATACATTGTCCTGCTGAAAGATGGTACCGCCAGAGGGGAAGACCGTTGCCATGAAACGGTATACCTGGTCAGCAATGATGTTTAGGTAGGTGGTAGATGTCAGAGATATGGATGACTGTACCCAGAGTATCCCACCAGAACATAGCCCAAAACATGACACCGTCGCCACTGGCTTGTTTCGTCCCAAGGTGCAGGCGCCATTACTTTTCCAGGTAAACGACGCACACGTACCCGGCCGTCCACATGGTGCTACAGGAAATGTGATTCATCGGACCAGACGACCTTCTTCCAATCTCTCAAGGTACAGTTTCGATGCTCACGTGCCCATTATAGGCACTGTCGCCGGTGAACCGTGGTTAGCATGGGCACTCGGAGCAGCCTGCGGCTACGCAGCCACATTTTCAGCAGGGTTCAATGTACTGTGTATTGTGACACATTATTCCCATCACCAGCATTCTAATTACCAGCGAGTTGCGCCACAGCCGCCCTTCTGTTGTCACGTACCACTGGGGAGAGCCTTTGCTCACCTCGAGCATCGATGAGCCGTGGTCGTCCAACACCTCGCCAGCGGTTCGTGGGTTTTCCCTCCTCGGACCACTTTCGGTAGGTACTAATCACGGCTGACCGTTAGCATCCCATCCCACCAGCCGTGTCGTTTCTTATATGCTCTGATCCAGTCGTCTGGCCATTACAACTTGACCTTTATCAAACTCGTTTAAGTCCGCTGCCTTTCCCATCTGAAGAACAAGAGTAATACTGATTAACGGAGCTCAGTATCAGGTGTTTTTTATACTGTGTCCCGACCCGCGCACGCGCCGTAGTTCACCTGCAATTGCTTCGATTTGCATAACGACTTGCTGGTCATAATGTTTTGGCTCATCGGTGTAAGTTTTATATACCGATGTTTTAGAACTACATTTGAAGTACGGTATGAAACATTTGTTAACAGATATATCTGTGCTGCTTTCATCAACTGTTAACATATAAAAATCTGCAGAAGCTAATTCCTCACTCATTTATTTTAGACCTATGTCGTTGATAATCTTCAAAAATTCAAACGCGTAATTTTTCTTCTCCAACTATTAGGAATTTTCACATACTTTGCCATTTGTTCATTAATGTCTTGAATTGAGGGCAAAGGATTATTGCTTTAACGGCTAACAGAACGCTGTCGGTAATCACTTTAATCTCCTTTTGGTTTGAACGGTTTCTTCACGTTCATCTGGACTTCCACGGAGCAGCAGCAGCCCTGTAGCTGGTACTGAAGGATTTTGCAGTCTGAGTTTTTGTAGACCGTCGACACATTTCAGCTGAATTTAACCAGATTCGCAGCCTTAAAGAACGAAAGAAGACTAATCTTCACCATCAAAATGATCGCTGGAAGAAATTCAGTGCCCAACATTTGGGACACCGTGTGCTGGAGAATCCCTCAACCAGCACTCCGCTCCACTCCAAAAGCTTCTTGCTCTTCCGTCGAGGTTACATTTTAAAGATTGGTTCCCCCCTTATCAGAAGCTCCATCTAGTTCAGTCCTTGGAAGCCGACCTGTGCAAAATCGTCGATGACAAAAAATAAAGACGGCGCATCCTGGATCTGCACGTGTGTTCCACAACCATCAACTGATGTGGGATCGCTCTGGCTCGGCAAGAATTTCAGGGAAACTTGAATTCAAGAAAACTGTCATGTGTTATTTTAATTTATTTTAATCTGATGTATTATTGTTATTATATTTTATTTTTAACTAAATTCAATCTGCTGTATGCTATTTATTTATTCTATTATGTATTTATTACATTTCCGGCGAGATGATATCTCTGCCGCTTGTTAACCCCTGGCTTAGTGCCGTGAAGGGTTTGTAAAGTTAGGATACCTGCGTGCACCTATAAACCTTACAATAAAGATCATATATATATATATGTGATTTACTTGCGAGATGATGCTTTAAAAGTCATGTTTCCAAACGTCGTCCTACCTCTTTCCACTAGCAAATAGCCCAGTCGATAACGGAGAGGAATTTTTATGGGGTATTTTTCAGAACGTGGCTGAGTTAGTCGGTCTTAGGCGAGGGCAGCATGTTTTTCTCCAGGAAACTAGAGTTTTTCGTCCAGCAAACAGTCGACTCAAAACACATACCATTGGGGAGAGCCTTTGTCCATCTCGAGCATCAATGAGCCGTGGTCGTCCAACACCTCGCCAGCGGTTCGTGGATTTTCCCTCTTCGGACCACAGAGGGCGCTGACTCTCTTTAAAAATTACAGCTGTGAATTACAGGCTCCAAAAAAGTGATGTGTTTGCCTTTTTATTTACCTAATTGTTGTTTTATATTGTACTTTATGCGTAGTCTTATAGTTGTAGTTATGCTGGTTATTTTTATTTTTAATTTAGATAAAAAGTTTTTGTGGAATACTACTTAATATACATATAACCGTTATTTCGTTTGAATCTTGCAGCCATTGTTTTTGTATAGAGTAGTAGGGAATTCAAATTTAATTGTCGTAACTAGGCAGCTCTAACATATAATTATATAGCGTAATACGCATCACTGCATTTAGGATTCTATTAGATAGCGTAGTATTGACAATTATTTAATTAAATTTATTGATCTTATTAATTTAAAATATCATGCCCCAGACTAGAGCAGCAAAGCAACGGGCACAAAGTGGCAGGATTGCTGTGACTCGGGGGAGAACTGAGGCGGGCGATTCTTCAACGCATCACAGCCTAAAAAAATGTGCAACTTGTGAAATGTTTGCCGAACTATCTGGAACAGAACATGATCTAGCAAGGAGGATGTCTTTGTGTGTGCCAGGTGCAGAGAGTGGATAGAAATTAGGCATCAACTCAGTGTTCTACTGGGCGTCTATGAGAGCTTGAGGTACAGGGTATATGGCCTCGAAGAAATTAATATGAGGGGCCCGTCAAGCTCTCAGCTGCCCAACTCAATGCCAGAGCTCACTCCTGGGTATCAGGCAACACAGCGGCAATCTCCAAGGTAGAATGCGCTGGTCCCAAAGGAACTAGTTATTGTTGGTGACTCTATTGTCAGGGAGACGGGGAATATATTGTGTAAAAAGGATAGATGGAACAGGACCAGGGTATGTCTGCCAGGGGCAAAAGTTGATGACGTTGTGAAGCATATATCATCTTTTAAGGGCACAAAAGGTGATATTGTTGTACACGTTGGCACCAATGACATTAAGAGTAGGAGATCTGCAGATTTTCTTAACAAGTACAGTTCGATGTTGCAAAAAAGTCTTGAGTCGGGGTTAAATTTGAAAGTGTCTGCAATTCTGCCCAGACACAATAGGAGCGAATACATGAGGAGAGCCTTGTCAATCAATTCGGCCCTGGAGGGAATGTGCAAATCTCAGGGGGTAGAATTTTTTTCAGCGTGGTCTATGCTTGTTAACAGGAGAGCTGCTTCTACAGGGATGGGATACACTTAAATAGAAAATGTGCAAGAATATTTGCTGATGCTATCGGGGCAGTGTTTGGTGGGTCGGAAAACTGCTAGCTTGGGGTGGGGATTCACAGACTAAAAGGTTAAAAGTAGCCGCAGGCAGAGGTGAAGGTGATTTTTGCACAACTTTTTTTAAAATAAGTAGCGACCTGGAGCGAGGGGCGCTGGGGATTTCAGGGACTGATAGCAGTCATCGTGAAACAGGTGGGTATATGGGATGTGTTAGGGTAACTAAGAATAAGAATAGCTGTATGTATACCAATGCTAGAAGTAGAGTAAATAAATTTGATGAATTTGAAGTGTTGGTCAAGACATCAAAGGTGGATATTATTGGGATAGCAGAGACGTGGTGTCACACAGATATAAGGAATGCAGTATTGTAATTTGGGGAGTACAATGTGTACAGAAAGGATAGACAGGATAGGAAGGGAGGAGGTGTTATGCTATTAATTAAGAAAAACATAAAATCAAAAAAAGTGCATCCAGTTGATAAAGATGAACTCACTGTTGAGTCAGTTTGGTGTGACATAAGCACTGCGAAAGCAAAAATTAGAGTAGGAGTGTGTTATAGGCCTAATGACTTGAATGAGTACAATGAACAAGTGAACAGAGAAATAGAGTGGGCTAGTAAATCAGAATGTCTTATAATGGGGGATTTTAACTACCTACCCAGATATTGACTGGAACTTGCGGGTTGATCATTCACACACTTCATAGGGCACTTCATATCGGACTGCACAATTACCCCCAGGTCCTTTTCATTCTCCACCTCCCTGAGTGTAGTACAACACAGTTGGTACGTTTCTCTTGGGTTACTTCTACCCATATGCAGTACTTTGCATTTGTCAATATTAAACTTCAGTTGCCACTTCTCAGCCAATCTACCTAACTTTTCTAGATCCTGTTGCAGTAGCATACTGTCTTTACTATCATTAACAACCCTTCCAACTTTTGTATCATCTGCAAACTTGGACATTAAGCCTGATATACCTTCATCGATATCATTAATAAATACACAAAACAACAATGGGCCCAGTATCGAACCCTGGGGAACTCCAATAATAACATTAGTCCACGTAGAGCAGTGTCCATTTATTACCACTCTCTGCCTTCTCCCACTCAACCATCCTTTTATCCATTGTAGCAACTTATCCTTAATGCAATACCGCTCCAATTTGTACAGCAGTCTTCCATGTGCAACAGTATCAAAAGCTTTACTGAAATCCAAATAGATGATATCAAAATTATTTTTTGCATCCAGTTCCTTTGTGACCACATCGTAGTATCCAATCAAACTGGTCAGACAAGACTTCCTCTTATCAAACCCATGCTGTGTCTGAACTATTACTGCCGTCTTGTCTAGGTGATCCTGCATCCCTGCTTACTGCAGAGTAACACAGCAATAAAACTTGATAATATAAACTGACATCCCTGCTACTCAAGCTAACTACCCTTTGTCTGAGAAAAACTTACTAATTTCAAGTACGACTTTCAGGCAAACTAATGACTTTTACACTTGTATGCAATTCTTACCCTGTCCTGTCCCAAGATTCATTCCGTTGAAATCTAACCACTGTCCTTTAATTTTTGCATTACCATCCGAAGTCTGAAAACTTCTATTCATTCAATGCAATTATGGCTATAGTGCCGAGTGGGTAAAGTGCCTGCCTGCCTGGCAACCCAAAGGTCGCGGGTTCGAATCCCGCCTCGGGCTTGGATATTACGATGGTGCCGTACTCTCCGGTTGGACCTCACGGCCACGATACACGAAGGAAGCAGGAAAAAACTGGTTCCTTCGTGTATTGCTCACATCATACGATAAAAAAAAAAAATGGCTATAGGTCAGTCAATTTACAAGCGGCTGATTTACTAAGAAAATTAATGCAATTATTTTGCACGAAACATGGGACTACCCTTAAGTTTCACTATTGAACGGGTCAGTGCCTTTTGCACCATGTTTTGTTCGTAGTGAACTGTCCAAGTCGATAATTGGCATCGTTTTAATTGTATCTCATATTGTGGATACCTTCACAACGAGTGGCCGAGGTATTGCGCTGCTTTGAATTAGTAACGCTTTACCAGTGAAGAAGACTACTGTTACTTATTATCGGCGGATACCACCACTCAAACGGCATCGTTTCGAAGCTTACTCATCGGTGGGTGGGCACGTACCCAGTTATGAAGTTTAAGTCCACAATATGAGAGATGCCTGATGGTGTGTAATTAAAACGATGCCAATTATCGACTTGGATACTTCACTACGAACAAAACATGGTGCAAAGGCACTGACCCGTTCAATAAAAAAAATTAATAGAAAAAAAATCCTTGTTATACTCCGTTACAGCTCTAAGGAGGCTAAGGAAAGATTACACCTTCATTGTAAGTGGTTTTTTTTTTTTTTTTTAATTTAAACACTCTTTATGATAATTGATTTTTATTTCCAGTCCCAACTAGTTGTTAGAATTAAAATAATTATAAAAACCTCGTAGGCGTATACTATAAGCATCTTCTTCTGTTTAGTTTTGATCTATGGTTAGAATTGATATTTCTAACTGAAATATTTGCACCGTTTGCTGAGGTTAGAGGCGATGTAACACTGACTGGCCATTTACGCTTCATTTCAATGTAACATATTTAATATCTCATTCCTTGTTCTCATTTGTTAGAAAGAATTTAACTGAGGGTGGATCAAATTTCGTTGCGTGTCGTAAACAGTTATTGAGAAACACGAGTTGCACATGGTACAAGAAAAGAAACTAATGTGTCAGCCTGAGACTGAACAGAGCAGAGCGGTAATTAATGCTATGTGGAAAGAAGTAATGGAGGAGGAGATGCTTTGACAACACGTCGTTAGGAGTAGGCGGTAAATATTTAGTACTCGGTGCAGCCTTCAAAATGGCGGCGAGGAGAAGAGGGGGGAAAGCAGTGATTGACGGATTGTGACTCCGCCCACTCACTGCGTTCCCGCTATTCTCCTCGGCAAACGGTACTAGGGGTGGCACAGCAACAAATACGGCGGCTGAAAACAGGATAAATCCAATAATTTCAAAAGTTCAAGTTACAAAAATACGGTTTTCGTGGATCACAAAATATCACATGACATTTGAATAAGTCGGATACGACCGAAAAGAAAAAAAAAAAAAGGGGGAAAGGTAATTTTCGCGAAAGAAAAGGAACGGCAAATGAACAATTATTAAAAATAAAACAAACAAAAATGCACGTTTTTCTAAGCTATATTTTACAAGCATTAACAATGAGATTCGCTGAAAAGGAAAAAAAAATAAATAAAACAGTAATTTTTAAGGAAATTTAAAGGGGGGGATTATTATTTTTAGGGCAATTATTTTTAGCGCAAATAGGGAGATCATTATTATTTTTTTTTTCTGGGGGCCCCCGTTTCTGTGGGGGCTTCTGCCCCCACACCCCCGATAAACGTATTATTCAGCCTTTTCCAACACCAAACAACTTTTCTTTTCTTTTTTTTGTTTGTTTAAAAAAAATTCGCACCACGTGCAACCCTTGATTCTTCTCGCCCGTACATTACTAGACGGGAATCCCAATCCCCTGCCTTTCTGCCCGGACATAAAAAAACAAGTAATTAGTATTATTTGTAACAAAAATTAACACCACGTGCAACACTGAAAATTGCTGATGCCCGTGAACAGAAATGCTAAAAGCAAAAAATTAATCACAAGCAATCTAATAATCACTGATCTAAAATCTAAAAAAAAATTAACACCACGTGCAACACTGAAAAAAAAATTAACACCACGTGCAACACTGAAAAAAAAATTAACACCATGGGCAACACTGAAAATTGCTGATGCCCATCAGAAATGCTAAAGCGATAGAAAACCACTCACCTCATCAATCGAATTATATTTTCAAAACAACCCAACATTTTCGAACTAATATTTCGCAGGAAAAAAAAAAAAAAATCACCCAATACAACAGACACCCGTCTCAACCATGGGAAACCAAAGAGTAAGTCACTAACAATCGAATACGCAAATAGAGGTTTTTTTTTTTTTTTTTCTGGGGACCCCCCCAGACCCCCCCGTTTCTGTGGGGACGTCTGCCCCCACACCCCCGATATACGTATTATTCAGCCTTTTCCAACACCAAACAACTTTTCTTTTTTTGCTTTATAATTACGCATCGATAAAATGAAATAATATGCTAATCAAGTATTAACACCACGTGACATTTCTAACAGCGAAATTCATAACACGGGTGACACGCACGGCGTGGCACGCGTGCCTGATGTTTCCATATGTTCAGGAGAGCACGTGACACTAGGCGGAGTCAGCACCCGTCAATCACTGCCGTGTCGGCGAGTGTAGAGAGGGTGCACCGAGTACTAAATCTTAGCCGGAGTTGGCTATTCCTCTTCATGTGTACGACCAGGACCGGTTCCATGGTTTTCTAAGGGTGTTCCGATAAATCATTAAACTCTTATTATCATGTAGCAGTAAAAATAAATTGACATTATTTTGATCAAACTGGGGGGAGGGCTATAGTCCCTTTAGGGCCAACTTTGGACTGCCACTATGTACGATATACTAATGAATAATGGTATAGGAAGAGAGACAAACCTCCTTTATAACATCACAGAGGTTTCGTTGAGTATTTTGATATAGGTGCCAAAAATCCTAGTTGCATCAGTAGTGCATAAGAATCTTTCTTTGGAGGAGGCAGAAGATAAAAACCATTACTTTGACCTAAATAAAAAAATTTTAAGATTTAGAAGTTGTATCAACTGCCTTTAGAGAAGTTTCAAGTTAAAGCTATTAATTCATATAACGCACTTTTTTAATGAATCTTCTCATCCAGGGAACCAATCTGATTGATGCTGCATTTTCCAAAACCACCTAAATTAGCTAGAGCTAACACTGGTTTTGACGTCTGTAGTTGCAATTCATATGAAGTCTTACTCCAGTTTATTTTTATTTTTAAGCATTTCCTTAAAAATCGTGTCACTTTTATGATCTGTTAAATCATATTCTGAGTTGTTTTTTACTCTTAAAAAATGTTTATCAACAAATAACAGAAACGTTAATCAAAGGAATATCTCAGAAAAGTACTGAGCTGGATATCATCATTCTTCTCTTTCTTGGTGATTCCTTTCTACTTCTCACTCACTCTCTCTCTCTCAGGGTAACTTAGGAATTTTTTTGGCTGGTGCAGCATAATCCTCAGGCTTCCTTGCACCATATAGCTAATAATAATAACTAGGGAGCTCCGCCCCCTGCTCGCTTTGCTCGCCAACCCCTGCGCACGCTTTTCTACGTAATATGTAGAGGTATGACGGAGTAAGTCAAATCTTTTCTACGTAATATGTAGAGGTATGACGGAGTAGGTCAAATCTTTTCTACGTAAAAGATTGATCAGTTGATCAAATAAAGTGTACCGTATTACAAGTACGAACCCCCAGACAGTACTAGAAATTCCTAACCCACTATCTAAACGCACTGATCGATATCTAATGTAATATACAGGGTGTTTCAAAAATTATGGTCAATAATTTAAAGGTGAAAAGTACAAACTAAAATAAGCAAAAAAGTCCCAGTGAACATCGGGCCGCAAATGAACCATTTTCGAGATAACGCACTTTTCTGTTAAGATCCGCTACTGACTATGGGAGCTGTTTGTTCTTTATTTGGTTTTTAGGAGCATTAGCAACTAAGGCCATATTGCTCCGGGGATATGCAGTGGTCATTCCCTGACCTTTCCGCATCCTCCGTATTTGGTGGTCACGGGTTCGAAACCCGATCTATGGGAGCACTAGTTTAGCAAAAAAGCGACGAATCCTTTGCTAAGGGTGGTCTTAAACATAAGATAATACATTTTTAATTTTTAGTTTCAACACAACAGGATTTTACAGATGTTACATTACAGGATGTTCTTTCTAACACCCTTTTCTCAACATCAGGTGTTATGCTTCTGGTCCTATCTGCTAGTACTCCATGTGCGAAGCATCCACGTTCTCTAAGGCGTTGACGTACTCTGATGAATGTGCACCTGTTGTGCTGCCTCCGGTGGTGAAATGCTTCTTGGTACAAACGTGCAGCCTCGAGTGCACTGCCGTTGGCTTTACCATACATGAAGTGCATGTCCGCATACTCTTCGTTGCTGTAACCTCTTCCATGTTGACTATCCTTTGACAAGTACTATTATGCCTGCTACGTCTCAGAGCATTGAGAAAGGGGAAAGGGAGAGAAAGAGCATAACCTAACCTAAACAAACAAGTCAGTGGTGGATCCCAATCTGTACAGCTCACCTTGTCAGTAGTGGATCCCAACTAGAAATGTGCAATATCTCGAAAACGATTCACTTAAGTACCCATGTTTACTAGTTTTTTTTTTTTTTTTTTGCATATTGTAGTCTGTACAGTTCACTTTTAAATTATTGACCATCACTTTTGAAACACCCTGTATAAAAGAAAATAGAAAGTGTAAAAAAAAACTATAAAAAGTAAAATTATGTGAATGTTGAGTGAATGAAAGTTACTATTAATTGCATGTTCTATCTTAGCCTTTTCACCAGACAGACTGATGGCTAGGCAGACCCTCAGGGCTCTAACGGTTATCCAAGCTGACACCATGCTGTAGCTTTTTCTAGCTGGCATCGTGTGTGCAACGCTGACACTGGCCATTAGGGTAACCCCAAGGCCAGTGTGGGACAGAGTTGCAAAACGCACGCTCCACCATAGGAATCTCTTTCGGTATGTTCTTTTATTCCTACCACCTGGGGTGGTTGAGTCTCCTTCCCCCACCCTGTGTGGCCCCTACCCCCTTTTTCCTGGTGGCTCACCATGCCACCCACTTTCAACTCCCACCCTCTGAACTAGGATGGGAGTCCTGTGCCAGGGGTACCCTTACTGTCTCCCCTTTTAAATGAGGCGAGTGCCTCAACTACTGCCCCCTCTGTTCTCTACCCCTTTTATCCCACTCTCTTCCTATCTCCCCATTATCTCCTTTCCAATAAAAGTCTTTTTCTTTTTTTGGGGGCTCTCCTTTAATGCTAGGCTACCCCAGGGTTCACCCCGCCAGAGCTTTCTTCTCTCGTAATGTGTCCTGGCCCGCCCCCCGGGGCGGTGATGGAAACTGGGAATATAGTGGCTCTACACAGGCCTCCAGGCTAAGTGGCCATAGGAACAACACAACCCACACTAATACTTCACAAAACACAAACTAGCACACACCCTGGCCTTATGCAGAGTATTGTATTCTACACAGGGTAAAAAGGCGGAGTTGGGGGGAACCCAGGGTGCCACCAGACAATAAACACTATGTCACTATGATCGATATCTAATCAGGAAATGACATATGTAATTATTTACTTGTGCATTTGTAGTGCGCGACATTCTCAAGGTCAAATAAATATCACTATGTAATTATTTACCTGCATTTACATAGGTCACTTAGGATAAGGCCTTTTGCTTCAGGTTCCCATAATGCATGAGGAATATTGTTGCATCCGAAAGAGCAGGACAAAAATATTCACAAACTATACAAATATTTAAAATATTTACAAATATACAATATTCATTATTATACAAAAAAACGTTACAATGGAACATCAAATGTTAGACGGCAAAGCTTGTGCACAAGGTTGGTGAACGTTATGGAGGCAGTTGTCAATAATTAATTGTATTTGTAGTGATGTAATTGCCTCCCTCACTTCTCCAATTGGCTCGAATAAATATCACTAGGAGGAAAACTTTTTAATGTATAGAGAGATAATATCGATATATGGATCCTTTCTTTTAAAGGAAGGATTCGATCAAAATTTAGAAAAAAAAATATTTGAAATAATTATCTGTCACTTCGAACCGTACAGTGGCTGTTACAGGTTTTTCTAAAAGTTGGCGAGGGGTTGATCATTGAGCTTTAATCATCATGTAGTAGTAATCATCATGTAAAAACTATGTGAGCAAAAGTTAGTGCACATAGTTCGTTCCATTTCCAGCGCGTTAGTAAACAGTAATAATTCATGCTTTTGTAACAAAAAAAAAAAAAAAAAAAAAAAAAAAGCAATGACTTTTATGCGCGAACCGAGAAATTTCGTTTCTGCGTATCCGCCACATTGTCTTATCATTCCTCCAGCCTGTGTATGGCAATAAATATAATATTGAGTGCTTCAGCTTCATTATAGTATATGGACCGCTTATGTTTAAAATAAAAACAGAAATATAATTTCTGAATTTCTATTAATCCGATTTTAATAAATTTGAAAAATCTCGACAAATTGTTCTCAAAAAGCCGAATATAAGATTTCATGGAAATTCCTTCACTAGAGTCGAATTATTGCATGCTACCGGAAGGACAACGAAATAATAATTATCGGATTCCTCTTGGTCCGATTTCAGTTAAATTTGGGATGGCTCTACAAATCTTTCTAAAAGCCCCAAATATAATTAAAATCCATCTACCGGTAATCGAGTTATTACATGAGGACGGAAAAAAAAGAAATAACAATTCCCGGATCTGTCCGATTTTAATGAAATTTAGGATGGCTTTACAAATCGTTTTAAAAGGCCCAAATATGAATTTCATGAAAATCCGTCCACTGGGAGTCGAGTTGTTACATGTGGACGGACAGACAGACAATGAAGGCAAAGGCGGAGCATCATGCATATTGCTAACGTACCTGAAAAATTAAACACTTTTATCATGGAAGACTGTAGTCTCTTTAGCTCCTATCTGGGAATTGGTACTCTGGGACATTTTTCAATCCATTTTCTGTAATGTTTTATAGTTCTCATATGGGAAGATTTTGCTGCTTTTAATGTACTCAGTGCGTTACATTTCAGGGGCGTTGGCAAATAATGATAATTGTGATTTTTAAAATAGCCTATATATTTATGAAAAAAAAAAAAAAAATCTGGTTCTTTATTGATCCAATTTTAATCAAATTTGGGATGGCAAATCTTTCCTAAAGAGCCAAATACAAATTTTTATGCGGAAAGACGGACATGGTGAACACAATAGGCGCTTTACGCATGTGTTATGTGTTGTTTGATAGTATAATTAGAAATGTAATCTATATTTCATTATGCAAACATTTAGCATAATTAAAAGCATAATTATTTCAATTAAAATAATAGTTAATGTAATTGAAATAATTAAATGTTCAAAATATTTCTAAAACGATTTCATTCCTCCGTCCTCCTTAAACACACCCTTCGGACATTTATTATAAGTTGTTGCCAAAACTTTGCTAACAACTATTTAAAAACTATTGCTTTCAACAGAGTAGAAGCTGGAAATCGAAACGTAAAAGAACCATAACGATGTTTAATTGGTTCCGGTTCTATTTTTTTAAAATCTTTTAAAGAAAAAAATAAATAAAATAATCATTTCCGGGTTTAATTCCTTAGTGGAATAGTGTTTCAGCTGAGGATTCAGTAGACACATCTTACAAATAGCGTTAACTCGGTATTACAGCCAACAGTGGCGCCCAAACTTATTTCGCTTGCGATCCCTTTATTAAAAATAAAATTGACGCGACCCCTCAATGCCATCTTGTCATCCTCCCTCGGGAGGATGACAAGATTTTTAGAGAAAAAAAAAATGACATTTTATAAATTATGTAGTAGAAATTTTCATTTGAGTACTGAGAAAGGAATAAAAAAAATTGTTTCCTTTTTAATTTCTTTCTATACATTAAAATAATTTTCCTCCTAGTGATATTTATTCAGCCAATGGGAGAAGAGAGATGCGAGTTACGTGTAATACGTAACAGAAGTTTGTTTTACTGTGGTAAAACAAGCTTCTGTTTAAGCATGGTCACGCGCTATGTTTATCTAACATGACCACGCGTTACAATGCTTGATTTCCATATATAACGTATTTATGTATTCATAGCAAAGGAAGAGACACACACAGTGTCGAAAGCTTCTATAAGTAATTTATTTTACTTTATCAAAAGAAGCGAGCGCAGCAAGCAGGGAGCGAAGGCCCCTAGCACACATTAAAATAATTGTTTAATATTTTAATTGAATACAACAAAAACAACAAATCAAATTCTTATTCTTCAATTAAGTCTGCAAAACAAAAAAAAAAAAAAAAAAAATGAACAATTACAAAACAAATCAATTAATGAGAAGGATGAGCCTGGATAACCGATAATATTTGATCCATATGTCTGGAACGCTGTTTTGTTTTTATTGCTGTTAATTTTAAGACATAAATGTATACCCGAAAGGCAGCTATCATTGCATCGCCATTTTCGATATTTCTGGATAGTCATCTCGAGGAGAAAGCCAAATTTTTTCACAAGTTGTAGTATTGATAAGATCCAGGTTGATAAGATCTTCCTTTTGCTCAATGGTAATTTCGGGATATGAAATTTCAAAAGCAAAGGGATCACGAATCCAAAAAAATTTTTTATCTGGAGATACATTAAATCGTTTGAAAAAATTCTTAATTAGCATTGTTAAGTAGGAGGAAATTATATGTATAATTTGTAAAATGTCAATAATATTGCTGTTAACAAAATCAGAAAACATGGAAACATTTCAGTATTATTACACTCAAATTCAATCTTCCAAAAGTTTATTTTTGAAAGCTTCTGAGTATTAATATATCTGTTCACTGTCCTCGAAGACTTAAGTTTAAATCATTAAGTTTTGAAAATATATCAACAAGGTACCTAAGTTTTCCAAGCCATTTTTCATTTGTAACAATTGAGCAAGGTTCTGCTGATTTGTATCTGATGAAAACAATAAAACTTCATGTTTGAGGCCAAAAAGACATCTCAACAGTTTACCACTGGACAACCACCTCACTTTCAATAATTTGATCACACTTACTGCATATTTCAAAACTTCGTGCAAATCAGTTTGTATTTCCTTTGCTACTAATGCTTCCCTATGTATAATGCAATGATTCAAAACTGTATGTAGAGCAAGTTCCTTTACTTTGCCTTTTAAATCTTTATTTAATGCAGCCATCAGTACAAATCGCAACAGTTGTTCCACGTTAGATCTGTTTGAAAGAAAATATTTATAACATCAAAAATCTCCTAGCCCGTCGTTCTTCCTTCCAAAGCTTTGCAAAATAGAAAATCCTCCAAAATATCTCCCTCATAGCAGTATCCGACATATACAATAAGTTGAGCAAGATTTGGAATATCTGTGGCTTCATCTAACTGTATTGCAAAAATTGGACTTTCTCTCAATCGATTTAATAAATTGAATTTTGTTGTCCGATAACTGCAATACATCTGGAAACGGTGTCTCTGGACAGAGGAATGGTTTTTAAATCGTTGCTGTACTTTTCTCCATGAATAATTGAAATAATTTTTATTGCATCAAGGAGAATATACCGAATTATGAAGCAGCATAAAGCTTGCGTGCTATATATTGTATACACACTATCACAGTACTAGTCAGCATTTGAGTGCCGACCGGGTTAGCCGAGTGGGTAAAGTACCTGCCCGGCAACCCAAAGGTCGCGGGTTCGATTCCCGCCTCGGGCTTGGATCAAGTACTGCAAAAACCTTGGGAGGTGCAATATGGCCACAGAAGCCGATGCGCCAACAACTACCAAAAAAAAAAAAAAGCATTTGAGTAGTACTGTGAAGTCGCACGTCAGCTGCTTTTTGTGTGTCCATAGCCAGTGAGCAAATTAAGGCGTATTCCCAACGCGGTAGGCTGTAGCGTTCATTCGTATCTCAGATTTGGTTCGAGTAGCAAAGTCTCTATACTTACAGTATTGAAAAAGTAATTTTAACAACAGGCTTTTAGCTTTTATGTACACAAAAAATAAATTTATTTAAAAATTTAGGACTGTGGGACGCGACCCCTCTGGTGGTCGCGTAACCCAGTTTGCGCATCACTGGACTAGGGTAAGGCGAGGGTGACCACGGTGACAGAAGTATTTCATCATGGGCACTGAATGGCCCACGATGAATCAACAAAGACATAAAAACTTTACAATTCATTTTTAAAACTATGACATCACCCCAGGGGCTCATATCTTGTGAGTATGGGCTTGGCACACCTAGGGCCCTAAGCTGGATATCATCATTCTTCTCTTTCTTGGTGATTTCTCCTATTCTCTCTCTCTCTCTCTCTCTCTCTCTCTCTCCTCCCAGGGTAACTCGGGAATTTTTTTTTTGGCTGGTGCAGCATAACCCTCAGGCTTCCTTGTACCATATGGCTAATATTAATAATAAGTGTTATTATAAAAATCAATTATTATAAAAACCTCTCTTTTTTTAATATATAAAAGCGCCATCTCCTGGATCATTTTTAATTTAATTATAGCATTAACATCAGTAGAGGCATATGATGCAAGAAAGCAAGCTTATACAGCATCAGCCAAAAATAAAAAAACATAAATACCCTTCCCATTTCACCCATCCATTCATTCCAAATGTTTGTCTAGTTCTGCCTTGAATTTATTTAAGCTATCAACTTCCACAACAACAGATGGAAGTCTGTTCCAGCAATCACCTACCTATTATAATACAATCTATTCGACAACTGTCTTTCTTCAATTTCAGTTTATGCCTCCTCAGGTTTGTAATCTGAGGAGGAAAAATCTCATCAGCACTGAGCCTGCTCAGTCCATTCAAGGCCTTATACACCTCAATCAGATCGCCTCGCAGGTGCCTAGTATCCAGACGCTGCAATTTTCAGAACTTTAAGACTTTCAAGGCGTGGCCTGACCATTGCCTTATACAAGGGGATAATCACCTCTTTATCCCTGCTAGCAAAAATTCCTGTATATCATTCACAAGACAATATGGGCTACTCTTGCAGACTGTCTGCACTGCTCAGAAAACTTAATACTCTGAGTGTAACACCACCCAGTTCGTAAATTTCTCTGGTGTTACTGCTACCATATGCAGTACTTTGCATTTATAATTTAATTAATTTTAATTACAATTTGATTCTAATTTAATTATCATAATTTATATAATTAATTAATTAATTATAATTACTATTATAATATTAATTCAAAAATATTAGTTCCTTAATATTATAATATAACCATAATTTAATAATTTTATGAAAACAAAGGCGCATTTCTGATATTTCGCCATTGGTGTCAAAACTCCTATTTGCGCTTTTGCTCGGCACGTGTACTCAAAGGTTAAAGTGTGATAACGAATGCAATAAAATGGTCACTTACGGACTGCGAAGTAACTGTTGTAGTCTGTTATTTGGAATTGAAGTTTAACTTGAGAATTCTATTTTATCGTCACGAAAAGGTAAACAATTTTTTATGTTTTTTTCCAAAAAAGAAATGCCTAAAAATCTCGTTTTTATACAACTTATTGACAACGGCGAAGTGTACAAAAGGTTAAGTGAGCAGACGTGAGCAGAAGATGAACTGTAGGAAAACAGTTGAATGAGTCAGTCCATTATACCAGGGGTGGGTAACCTTTTAAATGGCGAGACAAATAAAATGTTTGTAAGGTACACGCGGGCCAATTTTTTTTAGGTTTTCACGATTTTTAGTATTATTAAAATGGTGTATAATGAAAAAAATTGTCATAAACGGTTTTATGATATTTATTGTACACATACTGGTGCATAGAATTAATTTTATTAATAAGAAAAATGAAATACAAATTCAAGATAAAAATACAATTATATTGTAACAAAATAAAAATACAATTCCAGTAACAAAAATTGCAATATTTTACTTTTATAATACTGTATTTAATGAGAGATTTTATACTTTTATTTTTCATTAGTGAATAAAAAATAAATAAAGAATACTGTATCTGGGTCGATATTTGTCGTAGTAATGCGCAGAGCATGTTCTAAATTTCCGTCAGAAATTTGGGGGTTAAAATTCAGTGAAGGGTACCTCCTTCCAAAATGGCAGTGATTGACATGCCTAACCCGCTATGGTTAGTATTAGTTAGGGTATTTATCCCCTCCCCATTTTCAATGTTTTAAAATCGGGAACTCGTTTTCCTATTTTAAAACAGTGGGGAGGGAGGGTGAAACACCCTATTTTAAACCAGATTACTGAGCCAACTATGGATATACTGTACAGTTCAATTAACTAATAAGTATCACAGGAAAACGAGTTCCGGCCAGTCTCCAATTAGTGGTACACTCTTCAAAATGGCGACGAGAAACGGGGGGAGGAAAGCAGTGATTGACAGATTGTGACTCCGCCCACTCATTCGTCCCCCTCTTCGTTTCAGGCGGACGTCACGTGAAACGACGTCATTGCAGCGGTAAATGCGAAATTCGTATCGTTTCGTAGTCACATTTGCTTTCTGGGTTTGCTGTTTGTGTACGCTTATTACGTCGTGTCATCCTCAGTTAAAGAAAAGTGAAACTTGTAAATACAGTATTCATAAATTGTTCATATTTTTCCTTTAACATCTTTTTAATTACCGTAAGTGTCCAAAAATTAATATTGTCTTAGCTTGCCACGTGGTTCCTCGTGTCGTTCTGAGTTTTTCGTATATCCTGTTCCATCCTGCAGGTAAACTGTTTCGTTGTTTTTTGCTGCCGCGAGCCCGCATGCGAGGACTGATGAGGTCAGTTTTCTTTTCTATCTCATTAACCTACCAACGTTTTTGCATTTTCTACTCTGATCCAAGCCCACGACCTTTGGGTTGCCAGGCAAACACTTCTTTGCCCCCCCCGGCTATCCCGGTCGGCCATTAACTTAGTATTGTGTTAGTTGTTACGTTCTTTAAAAAAAAAAAAAAAAATTCTATTGGCGTATTGTGCATATACAAAGAGGGATTTTATTTTTATTTTCACGTGTTAGTTTAGTGAAAAAATGTTACGTTTTTACGCGACTTCGGTAGGGATTCAAGCAAAAACCAGTCGTTGGAAAAAAAAAAAAAAAAAAAAATTAAGAGGGATCATGTGTTTAATCGACTTTCATTTGTGTTTAGTGAAAAAAGGTTAGGTTTTTTACCCGACTTCGGGAGGGATTCAAGCAAAAATCGGTCGTTGGCCGGTGTTATGAACCATACGTCACTGCTTCTTCCCGACGCCATTTTGTAAAGGGTACCGTTCTCTGGAGAAGTACCCGATTTTAAAACAGCGGCAAGGTGGAGGGAGGGTAAACACCCTTACCAATCTTAACAGGAACTAACCATGGACGGTTAGGCATGTCAATCACTGCCATTTTGGAAGGGGGGGGGGTGCCACTGTACTGTAGGTAGAGCTTTTGCCGCCCGGGGCGACCCTGAGTTTGCCGCCCCTCTCAATACACACCAAAAAGTCAAAACGACGTATAAGGAAATAATTTAAAATACTGTGTTTATTTTTGAAGTAAAACTTTAATTACAAAATTCTAAAATAAAAAAAAAATAAAATTGTGTCTCACGTGAAAAGTTCCGCCCGGGGCGGATGCCCCCCCCCATATCTACGCCACTTGGGTTTCCTGGGTCACTACTTTTTAAGCACTTCGGAACCTCTTCTTGGATTTTATAAATGCCATTTTGAAAAAAAAAAATGTTCACACTGTTATGTGCTTCCAAATAATGACAGTTTTCTTGCATTATCCTGTGGAAATTCTTCTCTGTTAAAATTTTTATAAAATTCGTGTTCAGATAATTCCAAAAATTTCATTTTCTTCTGGGGACCGTATGTTATAAATATATTTTGAAAACGACCGCGGGCCGGAAGTTGCCTACTCCTGGATACTGTTTGCATAGAAAAATTTTTTTTCGTTAACTTAAAACCAGTGCTCTTCCAATTATCTTTCAACTTGTATTCATGAAAACTGTGGTGTTGTGTAAAGGAATCATAGGGATTCCTAAATATTCCATAAATTTTTGTTATTGATTTTTATTTAATTTTTATATAGTACATATTATTTTTTAAAAAATAGTGAACGTCTGCGGAAAATTTGTATTTGCAACAGGGCCAGAAAAGGTCAACAACTTGTCTTAAGAAAAAGTTTTGTTTTTTTTCTGTCACTGCACTCAGTTCGCTGAATTGTACTTAATACAGTACTTTAACCCTTATAATCTTAACAGGAACTGTACTAAGATAACCACATTCTCTCTGTGCCTTCAATATTTTCTGAAGCAGGAAAATAAAATAACACAACAGCCATTTTTTGTTAAAATCACAAATTAAGAAATAATAAAAATAATCCTTAATGTTTACAGCTTCTTACATCAATATCTGTAACTATATCTATGTTCCATCATTATTTATTATTATTTTTTTTTATGAAGTTAATAAAAAGTTTTTAGTTCTTGTTTCTACAAGTAATTATGCACATTAAGAGCTCGTGGCTAAACTGTGACCCATTACAAATAAAGCTAATTATACTCCTCTTAATGAGGTGAACTCAATTTGCCACATGAATTGTGACCTAGTAACCTTGATAAAGCGTTCAAAAAATGGTTGTCGCACTAGTGGATAATTATTTTTCAATCTAATTATATTTATGATTTCTGCGCATGCGTAATAAAAACAATTTACACTAAATAGTAAACTTCATCACGAAGACTAACTTATTTTGGCTTTTTGTACAGTTAAAATAACTAAGTCGCTATGATAAATCAGTGCGTCTATATGATTACTTCATAAATTATAAAAATATATCTGTATTGCATCATCAGTAGCTGTTATAATTTAGATTGCCTCTTTTAACCACTAGGCAAACAAGGCAGCCATCTAAGATATAGATCATTATTTAGCAATGGGCACGCTACCATCATTTTTAAAATTTTGAGAGCATTGCTGGAAATATAGGTGTACAGATACGTAAAAGATTTTTAATACAAACTAGTGTAATTAGGGGGCCTATTAGGGTGGAGATACGGGGTTGTATCACAGCTGGGACACAAAAATTTTATTTTTTAAGAATTTTAATTTTGTATATCTTGGGGAAAATTTATTTATATTACAGAAAATGGGAAACATCAAATCAAAAACTTAAATAGAACATTATACACTGAGTTCCAATTTATTAAGTACACATATCCTTTCATGAAATGGGACGCTGCTTCAGTAACAGCGTTACATATTCGTATTATGTGACAAAGCAAGTGGGCAAATACATAGGGATGCTGTATATGTAGAATTCAGTGTGAGAATGAGCAAGATTAAATTTTAAGTGATTTTGGACCTTGTTGTATGATATAGCATGGAGAAAAACAACTTGAGGCGCTCAAGTTCACTAGCTAGGCCTTCTCTTCCATAACGTTAGTATGGAGCGTCAAGAGAAGTGAGTGATTTCAAGCTTCCTGTTGTTTCTCTCCATATTATAGTCGACTCCAGACGTCCGATATGTACACTTCGGTTGTTGTTGTTAAGTTTTAGGAGCATCCGCGACTAAACCCATGTTGCTCCGTGTATATTTTATGTAAATTTCGTGTGTTCTAAGGTCGATTTTCTGTTTGTTTCCGGGAGGAAAAACCATGATACCCTCGCCTGAGACTGACTAACTCAGACACATTGTGAAAAAGGCCCATAAAAATTCCTCCGGTCATCGACGGGATTCAAACTCAGGTCTTTCCACCCGGTGTGATGAGGACGGCGATTCTACCAACTGTGGGCTACCCACGAGGGCTGTATACTTCAGAAACCGCAACCCTGTTAAATTTTTCCGTATGGTTTTCTCGGGTGTTTATTATTTCACTGTTGTCTGGACATATTTGGTTCAATAACCAAACAACGTCCAGACAACAGCAATCCAGTAGTCAGAAACAACGTTTTGATGGGAGAAGCCAACATAGGCTTGGCAAAACTTGTGCAGCATAACAGATTCAGTCAATCATATAAAAACCAGTATAACATGATAATCAAAAAGGCATTTTCAGAAAGCACAACTCGTTGTACCTTGTCACGAAAGGCTAGAGAAACTTTGCTTGCTCTGCCGAATCCCGGTTCTTGTTGTTTTACGCTCATGGAAGACTAGAATATGACGAAAACAGCATGAGTCCATGGATCCATCCTACCTATTGCCAGCAATGCAGGCTAGTTGGTGGTGGCGTGTAATATATATATTTTTTTTGTTAGTTGTTGGCGCATCGGCTTCTGTGGCCATAATGCACCTCCCAATGTTTTTGCATTTTACTCTGATCCAAGCCCGAGGCGGGATTTGAACCCTTTGGGTTGCCAGGCAGGCACTTTACCCACCTGGCTAGCCCGGTCGGCGCGTGTAATGGTAGAGTGAGTGTTTTCATGGTGTACATTTGGCCCTCTGATACCAGTGGAGCAACATTTGGGATGCACATGTCTTATCTGGAAATTGATTCCCACCAGGCGCATATCTTCATGGTTGCAAGGTATTCATGTGAAAATGGGTTATTCCAACAGGATAATACCTCAAGTGACAAGGCCAAAATTGTATACCTGGATTCAGGAACATGAGAGTGAATTCAGCCTACTGAGGAGCCTTCTCAGTTACCAGATCTCAATTCAATTGAGAACCCGTAGGATGAGGTGGAATGAGTTCTAAGGAGGAGGAGCGATCCGCAACCATGCAATTTTGCAAGAACTATGAGATGTAGTTGATTCCATGCTACAACGAATGTATATCATTCTGACAGCTGAAAGGGGCAACATTTGGAGGCTCAAAGTATCTGAAAATTGTTTCAGATCAAGCACATTCCTTCACTGCTCTTATATTCATTATTAGGTAAGTCTACATAATAAAGTGTATATAAAGATCATGATATAATTTTTACATCAAAACTGTTCAATTCAAAAATAAGGACAATGGCAATACTAAAAATTCTGCCCTCCTAGTGTGATTCCCAATCAGGCCTCCCGTGCTTTCTAACAAACATGTCAAAAGAACCGTCTGGGACCTTTACCCTTTGGAGATTCCCCACAAAGATATGGTAGTTTCCACTGCATACAGCTTACTGTTAAGAACACAGTTCACTAATGGGTTTGTTAAATCAGTTTTCCTTTAACGTTACGGTTTTCAACTTTATTGAGATTCCTGTTTGTGACTAATTGTACTTCAGCTTGAAGTCGTGACTCCTGTTTGGTACCTGAATGCAGAATCTTCGACAGTAACTTTAGAGATTGTTCAAATGAATACGTTCATCATGCGAGCATACTACGAAATAACGAACCTAGAGAGAGAGAGACATGGCAATGTATAGGACGAAACTACACAAGAAGTGGTTGGAACGATTCACGACTGTAAAGGTCCCGAACAGCAGACCGGAGACGGACCGTCGTCTAGAAGAACCTGACAGCTCCTGCAATCTTCGAAAAAATCAAGCAGGATGTAAGCTACCAACTACAAAGAATTAAAGAAAACGGACATAATGGAAAAGTCAAGGAGAACTTGATAGCTCCTGCAATCTTCGAAAAAATCAAGCAGGATGTGAGCTACCAACTACAAATAATAACGAAAACGGACATAATGGAAACAGAACCGAAGGAAGAACAGTAAGTTCTATAAGAACAAGAACTACAACCAAGTGCAGCCAGAGGGAAAACAGACAACTTCGCGAGATCCAGAATAGAAGAAGAGTGTAAGAAAGCGCTAGCAGAATTAGAAGGAATTTGATCCCCACAAAGACCCACCCCATACCGAAGCAGAGACCCAACAGAACAGAATCCTTTAGCAAGTCACAGACCACTTCAATGCTCGAATAATACCGGATTGTCTCAACAACAGCGAAGTAACACTAGACACCCATCCGCACAGCCCATTTACTGTGCCTCTGTAGCAAATACTAGGATGAACGTAAGAGTAACCAGAGACTAACATAACACAAAAAGCAAAGACAAGGAATCGCCAGCGTGGGAAAAAAGGCTATAGCATAAGATAGAAGAAAGCGTGATGATTGTCGAACTGACACAATACCAATATGGTAATAGAAGTAAGAAGCTTAAAAAGTGAAGGCGATCCTAAAGAAAGACAACATCCACAATTAAAATCGAAATTATTTTATTAGCTTCACCCAGAATTTCTTCTATATACCCATATACCTTTTTTGTCTGTAAATTGCGTGTGTTCTCTGGTCGATTTGCCTGTTTTGCTAGACGAAAAAAACCCAGTTTCTGGGGAGGAAACCTTGCTATGTACTCCTGAGAAGACAACATCCACAGCCAGCACGATACCTATAATCAGAGGATCGAAGAATACCTTGACATCCAAAAGCAGAAATTCCTTGCTCTCAGGAAGAGACTTCGCCGTTACTGGGAGAGTGCCCAGAGGAAAATAGACAACAGGATATTTGATGAAAACCAGAGCGCCTTCTACAGAAAAATCGGACAAGAGGAGAAGAAAGGAAACGTACCCCCACAACCAGAAGGTACTCGAGGAGCTCTGAGAAAACTTGTGGACCAGCGAAGTTAGCCATAACGGCCGTGCGCCCTGAATAGATCTATAAAAGAATAAAACCAAGAACCTACAAGCAGGGGCAGGTCATCCCGAGGGTGAAAGGGTGCACCGCACCCGGGCGCTAAAGTACAAGGGGCGCCTGAAAACCTGAAACTTACATACACATATGAAGAAAATTTTAAAGTGGGGAGCGCCAAATTTCAATTGCCACGAGGGCCAATTGAAATTTGGGTTAAATCGCCAAATTGCGATTAAGAGATGACAGAATAGGAGATTCGAGAGTAAGAAGTACAACAGTCGAACAGGAAGTCCCACAACTGGAGAACCCCAGGAACAGATAATGCACACTGACACAATCCCAGAGCCCCTGACTCAAGGAATCACCTACCTCAAGGCTAAGGACGGACACCACAAATCCAGCATAGTACAGACCAATCGACTCAATTTATTATAATAGGGCAACCCATTATTTCTAATATATATACCCATATATGTATTTTGTCTGTAAACTGCGTGTGTTCTCTTGTCGATTTGCCTGTTTTGCTGGACGAAAAAATCCTGGTTTCTGGGGGGTAAAAACCCTTGCTATCTATGCCTGAGACCAACTAACTCAGCCACTGAGTGAAAAAAGCCATTAGAGTTCCTCGCGTCATCGACGGGATTCGAACCCGGGCCTTTTCCACTCGGTGTGGGGAGAACGGGATGATACCACTGTGCTACCCGAGCAGACAGACCAATCAATTGTTTCCCAACAATGTACAAGATACTGTAACTAAGGTGATATCAAACCACTTGAGAGCCAGAACATCACGGCCGAGCAGCAGAGTATGCAAGGAGCAATTGACCATTGACGCTACAGTTATGGAGTAAGCCTACAAGAAACACCGAAATCTGTACACAGCCTATATTGACTACCGCAAGGCCTTCGACCGCCGTGCCCGATAGCTCACTGATAGCGACACTGGAGATCTACGAAGTCAACCCAACCGTGACACACTTCCCCAGATATTTGTATGTCTCTGTTCTTACTAACGCCAATAACTAACAAAAAAAAAAAAAAAAAAAAAAAAAACACACACACACACAACCTTACTCTTCTGTCTCTTCTTGGCCTTTTGTCTAGATCAAAGTGTTAACTTACCCTTCTGCAAAATGGTTTGGTCCGGTTGCCAAGGAACCGAAATATGCTATTGGTTTACTTGTACAGCATGTTTGTTGTTCGGTTTTAAGCGCATCTGCGATTAAGGCCATATGGTGCCTTATATATTGTCTGTAAATTGCGTGTATTCTGTGATCGATATCCTGTTTCCTGGACGAAAAATCCGAATTTCCGGGAAAAACTATGCTACTCTTGACTGAGACCGACTAATTCAGCGACGTTGTGAAAAAAAAAAAAAAAAAAACATAAAAATTCTTTGCGCGTCATTGACGAGTTCGAACACAACTGTTTTCCTCTCAGTGTGGGGAGGACTGATTATATAATTATGCTACCCACGACGGCGCATTGGCATGATCAGAATGATTGGTAGTAGGATTCAAGTGGACTCTATGCAAGGAAGCCAGCTGTATGTTTCCCATTAACCCCAAATCACCACAGAGCCTCGCAAATGGGGTACAGTTCTGTTCTCTGATTATTATTATTATTATTATTATTATTATTATTATTAGCCATATGGTGCAAGGAAGCCTGAGGCTTATGCTGCACCAGCCAAAAAAATTCCCGCATTACCCTGAGAGAGAGAGAGAGAATCAGAAGTAGGGAATCATCAAGAAAGCAATAAAGAGAAGAATGATAATATCCAGCTCAGGACCCTGGGTTTGCCAAGCCCATACTCACCAGATGTGAGCCCCTGGGGTTATGAGTCCTGTTTTAGCCTGAAAATAGATTCTAGACGTTATTTCGTCTGGGGACAACGAGGAATGCAGTACCATTCCTCCAACATCAGAGAAAGTGGAGGCGGTGTTCTCGTGTGAGTTGGAATAATGATCAACGGCCGCATCCCTCTTCCAGATTTTGATAGCGGTAACATAACTACGCAAAGGTACCGAGAACATATCCTCGAACCCTATGTGCGAATTTTAAGTGCTGCGGTTGGCTCAGATTTTCTTTTCATGCACCACAACACCACTGCACATACAACTCAAGTGGTGGAGGAATATCTTGAAACTGAAAAAAAAAACCAAACTATTATTTTTAGACCACCCGAATAATTAAATTCATCTGCCATGCTGTGTTTTGCTGTTTCTCTGTTTTCTCTCTATTTTGCTGGAAGAAAAATCCCAGTTTCTGGGGGTAAACCTTGCTATCTACGATTGAGACCGACCAACTCAGCCAGGCGGTGAAAAAAGCCCATTAAAGTTCCTCGTGTCATCGACGAGATTCGAACCGGGCCTTTTCGATCCAGTGTGGGGAGGACTGTGACGATACCACTGTGCTACCCGCTCAGACATCTTGAAACTGAAGACATCCAACGACTGCCGTTGCCCGCACGATCACTAAACTTAAATCCGATGAATGTATGGTAAGCTCTTGGATGTCACATTGCATGTCGACAGCCAACTCCTTTCGGAAGAATGGAATTTGTTGCCATAGAACTTTATAGATGCCCTTATATCGAGCATGGTTCATCGCGGTCAGGCCTGTTTAGCCATTGGAGGAGATTATACGCGGTATTGAGGCCATGCTGTGAAGTTATTTTCGAGCATTCTGTATTGACTTTTGTAATATGACCTTTTTTGGTAATTCATTAGCATTAGCAAAGGCACATGATGCAAGAAAGCAAGCTTATATAGCATCAGCCAAAAAAAAAAACCAACCCCTTATTTCACCCATCCACTCGCTCCAAATGTTTGTCAAGTTCTGTCTTGAATCTATTTAAGCTATCAACTTCTACAACGACAGATGGCAGTTTGTTCCAGCGATCAACCACCGGCTGGCTAAAGGCAAACTTCCGCACATCTCTCCTACAACCGTCTTTCCTCAATTTGAATTTATGCCCTCTCAAGCGATTATTCTAAATCGCTTGAGAGGGCATAAATTCAAATTGATTATTTCCTCAAGCAAGAGGAAGAATCCCATCCGCATTGAGCAGGCTCAAACCATTCAAGGCTTTATACACCTCAATCAGATCGCATCGCAGGTGCCTGGTCTCCAGACACTGTAATTTGCAAAACATAAGCCTTTCTTCGTAAAAGCAACATTTTGTTCCATTCACTAATCTTGTTGCCCTTCTCTGTACTCGTTCCAACAGCTCTACATCCTCCTTAAAATGAGGCCTCCAGACCTGTATACAGCACTCAAGGTGTGGCCTGACCATTGCCTTATACAAGGGGATAATCACCTCCCTATCCCTGCTAGAAAAATTCCTGTATATCATTGACAAGACACCTACTCTTGCAGACCGTCTGCACTGCTCAGAAAACTTCATATCGGACTGCACAATTAACCCCAGGCCCTTTTCATTCTCTACCACTGTCAGTGTGATACCACAGAGTTGATACGTTACTCTGGGATTATTGCTTCCTATATGTAGTACTTTACATTTGTCAATGTTGCTGCAGTGTACTATCATTAGTGTCATTAACAACCCTGCCAACCTTCGTATCGTCTGCAAACTTGGACATTAAGCCTGATATACCATCATCAATATCATTTATAAATACAGAAAACAACAATGGACCCAACACTGAACCCTGAGGGACTCCACTAATAACATTAGTCCACGAAGAGCAGTGTCCATTGATTACCATTCTCTGTCTTCTCCCACTCAACCATCCCTTTATCCATAGCAGCAATTTGCCTCCAATGCCACACTGCTCCAATTTGTGCAGCAGTCTTCCATGTGCAACAGTATCAAAGGCTTTTCTAAGATCCAAATATATGATATCAAAATTATTCTTTGCATCCAGTTCCTTTGTGACTACTTCATAGTATCCAATCAAATTGGTCAGACAAGACTTCCCCTTAACAAAACCATGCTGTGTCCGAGCTATAGCTGAAGTCTTGTCTAAATGATCCTGCAGTGCTTCTTTAACTAGTGCCTCCATTAATTTTCCTGGAACAGAAGTTAAACTCACAGGTGTATGATTACTTGTGTCAGCCTTTGATCCTCCTTTGTGAATTGGGGTGACATTTGCACATCTCCAGTCTGTGGGTACCTCCCCTGAGTCCAAGGAAGCTCTGATAATTATGGCTAAGGGTTTGCTTGCTTCCTTTGCTGTTTCCTTTAATATAACTGGATAGATTCCATCCACCCCCGAGTGCCTTTCTTGTGTTTATCTTCAACAATTTCTCCTCCACTTTACTCTCAGTTATTACAAGATTCTCTAGCTTACTGCTAGAGTTGAATACACCTCTGGCTTTCCCCTCGCTAAATAACTCCTCATGTGTGAATGTCGATGCAAAATATTCATTTAGTTTGTTAGCTATCTGAGCAGGATCATCAACAGTTGACCCATCGATATCAAGTGGACCAATCTGATTCATCCCCTTCCTTCTAGAGTTTACATAAGTAAAGAACGCTTTGCTGTTTTTCTTTGCATCCCTTGCCAAAGATTTCTCGTTATCTGCCTTCGCCTGTCTAACCTACTTTGTAACTTGGTTACAGATCAACTTGTATCTATCATAGGCTTCTGTGTCATGTGTTAATTTGTAAGTATCCCATGCATTTTTCTTCTCTGCCATATGCCTCATTAGTTCATCTGACATCCATTTTGGCCTAAACCTTGAACAATATTTCTTAGTTGGTATGTAAAGCCTAGTAGCTTCCAAGATAAGTTCTTTGAATGCTTCCCATTTTGCATTTGCTGTTGGTAACATCATCAGTTGGTCCCACTGTATAGAATTTAAATACTGTCTCAGTCCATCGTAGTCGCCTTTACGAAAGCAATAACCCTTCCCTTTACCCCTAATGGTAATTACCTCTTTGAGTAAATCCCACTTCAGTACACTGTGATCACTGCCACCTAGTGGTTCATTTATCTGCAGATTCTTAATGCATGAAGAATCACTGCTGATAATCAAATCAAGAGTATTCTTCCCTCTAGTTGCCTCCTGAACATGCTGATGTACAAAACAATCATCCAATAAATCCACAAAAGCCTTGCTAGTGTGTGAGTGACCAGCCCCCAAATTCCAGTCAATATCTGGGAAATTAAAGTCTCCCGTTATAAGACTCTCTGATTTACTGGCCCACTCTATTTCCCTGTACAGTATCTTGTTATACTCATCAGAGTCATTAGGCCTATAGCACACTCCTACTCTCAATTTTGATCTCCTAATGCTTATGTCACACCAAACTGACTCGACACTGCAGTGTCCAGCGATGTCCACTGGCTTCACTTCCTTGGATTTTATGTATTTCTTAACTAATAGCATAACCCCTCCTCCCTCCCTATCCAGTCTATCCTTTCTGTAGACGTTGTACTCCCCAAATTCCAGTTCTGCATTCCTTATATCTGTGTGACACCACGTCTCTGATATCCCAACAATATCTGCCTTTGATGTTTTGAGCAATACCTCAAATTCATCAAATTTATTTACTAAACTCCTAGCATTGGTGTACACGCAAGTATACATGCCCCTATTTCTATTCTTAGCTACCCTAACACAACCCATGTGTTTACTTGTACCGCAATGACTCCCGGCAGTCTCTGAAATATCCTGCATCTTGTTTTTCAGGCTTCTGCTCATTCCAATAGAAGCAGTGCAAGAATCTCTTTCAACTCTGCCAGTGGCTATTGT
Organism: Mastigoproctus giganteus; assembly: GCF_048544385.1. Lineage (NCBI taxonomy): Eukaryota > Metazoa > Arthropoda > Arachnida > Uropygi > Thelyphonidae > Mastigoproctus > Mastigoproctus giganteus. The sequence goes on along the minus strand of NC_143584.1, from coordinate 206,777,540 downwards.
TAATCTATTCGTCTTTGTCTCCCCCCAAGCTAGCAGTTTTCCGACCCACCTAACACTGCCTCGATAGCATCAAGGCAGTTTTAGGTGGGTATATTCTTGCATCTATTCTTGCACATATATTCTTGCACCCTTTCTATTTAAGTGTATCCCATCCCTGTAGAAGCAATCTCTCCTGTTAACAAGTACAGTCCAGGCTGAAAAAAATTCTACACCTTGAGCCTTGCACAAATTGGCCGAATTGATCGAAAAGGCTCTCATCATATACTCCCTCCTATCGTGTCTGGGCAGAATTGCAGACACTTTTAAATTCAACCGTAATTCAAGGCTTTTTTTCAACAGTGACCTGTACTTGTTAAGCAGTTCTGCCGGTCTCCTACTCTTGATATCATTAGTGCCAACGTGTACAACTATATCACCTTTTGTGCCCTATCATAGGCTTCTGTGTCACATGTCAATTTATATGTATCACATGCAATTTTCTTCTCTGTCACATGTCTAATTAGTTCATCTGACATCCATTTAGGCCTAAACCTTGAACAATATTTCTTAGTTGGTACGTAAAGCCTAGTAGCTTCCAAGGGAAATTCTTTGAATGCTTCCCATTTTGAATTTGCTGTTGGTAACATCATCAGTTGGTCCAACCGTATAGAATTTAAATATTGCCTCAGACAACCGTAGCCACCTTTAAAAGCAAAAACACTCCCCTTTACTCTTGATGGTAGTTACCCCTTTGGGTAAATCCCACTTCAGCACACTGTGATCACTGCCACCTAGTGGTTCCTTTATCTGCAGATCCTTGATGTATGAAGAATCACTACTGATAATCAGATCAAGAGTATTGCTCCCTCTAGTTGCCTGCAGAACATGCTGCTGCTGCTGCTGTAGAAAACAATCATCCAATAAATCCACAAAAGCCTTGCTAGTGTGTGAGTGACCAACCCACAAATTCCAGTCAATATCTGGGAAATTAAAATTCCCCATTATAGGACACTCTAATTTACTGGCCCACTCTAGTTTTCTGCACAATTGCTCATTATACTCATCAGATTCATTAGGCCTATAACACACACCTACTGTCATTTTTCCTTTCCCAGTGCTTATGTCACACCAAACAGACTCAACATTGCATTGTCCACCCACATCAATTGGATGCACTTCCTTAGATTTTGTGTTTCTTAACTAACAGCATAACCCGTCCTCCCTTCCTGTCCTGTCTATCCTTTTTGTACACATTGTACTCCCGAAATTCCAGTTCTGCACTGCTTATGTCTGTGTGACACCATGTCTCTGATATCTCAACAATATCTGCCTTTGATGTCTTGACTAGCACTTCAAGCTCATCGAATTTATTAAGTATACTCCTAGCATTGGTGTATATGCAAGTATACATGGACCTGTTTCTATTCTTAGTTACCCTAACACAGCCCATGTGTTTACTTGTTCCACTATGACTCCTAGCAGTCCTGGAAATTCCCATTGCCTTGCTTTCCAGGCTGCTGCTCAATTGCATTTCAATAGAAGTAGTGCAAGAATCACTTTTATCTCTGCCAGTGGCTACTGTTAATCTATTAGTCCGTGTATCCCCCCCCAAGCTAGTTTTCCGACCCAACTAACTCTGCCTCAATAGCATCAGCAAATATTCATGCACCCTTTCTATTTAAGTGTATCCCCTACCTGTAGAAGCAGGCTCTCCTGTTAACAAGTACAGGCTAGGTTGAAAAAAATTCTATCCCTTGAACCTTGCACAATCTCTCTAGGGCCGAATTGATCGACAAGGCTCTCATCCTATTCTCCCTCTTATTCTGCGCAGAATTGCAACCACTTTCAAATTCAACCCTAACTCACGGCTTTTTCTCAGCATTGACTTTACTTATTAAGTAAATCTGTCGGTTTCCTACTCTTAATATCATTAGTGCCAACGTGTACAATAATATCACCTTTTGTGCCCTTAAAGCATGATATCTGTCCTACAACGTCATCAACCTTTGCCCCTGGCAGACAAACCCTGGTCCTGTTTCATCTTTCCTTTTTTGCACAATATGTTCCCCGTTTCCCTGACAATAGAGTCATCTACAACAACTAGTTCCTTTGGGACTAGCGCATTCTGCCTTGGGGGTTTCCGCTGTGTTGCATGAAGTTCAAGTGCAAGCTCTGGCGATGTGGGCAGCCGAGAGCTTGATGGGCCCCTCAATTTAAATCCTTCGAGGGCATCCACCCTGTCCTTCAAGCTCTCATATAAGCTCATAACAATGCCGAATTGGAGCCTGATTTCCTCGCACTCTTTACATCGCGCACACACAAAGACATTCCTCTTGGCAATATCATGTCCCGTCCTGATTGCTCCACAAACATCAAACAAGCAGTGCATTTCAATAGACTGTGATTCAGAGGACAACTGCCCCCCTCAGTTCTCCCCTGACCCACAGAACTTCCACTAGTTTGAGCCTTTTGCTTTGCTGCTCTGTTCTTAGTCATGATTTCTATTCAAGTTCAATAAAATTCCAATACAAAATATAACCCTAAACCTATATCCCAATTCAGTTTTACACTATATGTATGTATTTCGGAATCGAATATTATCTCCGAGTTACGTTATATGACTTTCTCATCCCATGTCAACTTATATGTATTAATTTATAATGTTAGGTTTGTAAACACTAGGTCGCTATATTTATTTAGTTAAAAAAGTACAATTCAATTGACAATGAAATTTAATAAGATTAATAAATTTTACTGATTAATTGATGCTACTGTACTCGCTATCTAGTTTTCCGTTAAACCTTATGCTAGCACACGGTGTATCTTAAAACAATCCTTATACAACGCCTATAAATGTCCTTTATACCTGTCCGAAGTTTCTCGCTTTCATGAGAAATTAAAGTTTTTCATTTCATCGCTATTCTAGGGTACACCCGCCATACCAATTTTGTCCTGCTTAATCACAAGCTGTACGCGTTACACCTAGTTTTCTGCGTGTGCTGTTAATTTTGTCGAGCAGTATAGTTGCCCACCTTGGCCAATCTACAGGGGTATGTTGATACCCAGCAAAGGCCGTGAGACAAACAATTTCACCAGGCCAGTCTACTTTTCAGTATAAGGGACTGGTATCCAATTGCAAGTCCCCTATGCATTGTTTATTGTGGTTTTGGCAATCTGCCACGCCTGCTTTCCCCGTCCCCAACTCCTCTGTTTGTTAAGTGACCAGGATAATGTTGAAATGTGAGACAATTCCATCATAAATAAACCATATGAATGTTCTTTTTGTAGTGGTACTTCTTTAAGCAATGCAGAGAGCTCTTTTTCCAAAATACATGTTTTTACCAGTAACCTCCCAACAATGATGAAACTACCATCCGGCAAAACTGCCACCATGGATCTGGCTGGCGTAAATAGGGGATCCAAAGGGTCAGAGAGCTTGACGGTGGTTTTATTTTTTATTTTTTTAAATGTCTATTTAAGAGCACAGGTGGCCGGTTACCGAGTTTATTTTGTGGGAGGGAGGCAGAATTTGTAGTTTCCTTTAATGCCTTCTTGTGATGTTTATTGGTAAGCAATATATTATCTACGACTTTTTTTAAATTTAAAGCAATTGTTTATAAATATTAATGTTATGACAGACTATTTTATCAATAGTAAAAAAATAAAATAAAAAGATTAAGCAAACTTAGAAATTATATATATTAGCCGAAAATAACTGTACACTGTATTGATCTTGTTTTTCGTATAGTTCATTCTTAGGAAATTATTTTTGGCTTTCGTGGAATTTAAGATGGACATTATTTTAATTTCCAGTCCAGTTGTCTTGGGATGATTTCTTTACTTAGCAAAACAATAAAACAGAGCAATGTAATATATTTATAAGTGACTAATTTTAGTTAAGTATTTAAAATTAAATTATAATTTATGTATTATTTTCGATTTGCTGTAGTGGAGCTGACAGCGTACATGGTTTTGAAACACCTGTTGGTTGGTGTTTCCTTCCTAAACAGCAACTTTTTATTCAGGTGCTATGCACATTTTTGATTGAACGTATTTTGGGCAGACAGTGAGCGGTTATGTTTTTGTAAGAAATCAGTGCTTGGGTGAGCATTTAATGTAAATGCTTGCGGGTGTGATGTGTTTGTTTGTATATATATGAACGTATGTCAATTCTGCAATGTCTGACGAACACAGTATTAATTTCAGTGATGAAGAAGAAGAATTTGAAAATGGTTTGAGTCAGCCTGAATTACAAGGCTCACTTAGTAAATGGACCAACTATATACATGGCTGGCAGGATAGATTTATAGTTTTGAAGGATGGGACACTCGCATATTACAAATCAGAGAATGACACTGCTTATGGTTGCCGAGGGGCGATTAGTATATATAAAGCTACTATAAAGGTAAGCCTGGGTAGTATTTTTTTTATAAATCTTTGACTTGCATTAATATTTTTCATAGATTAATTCATCTATGTCGTGAGAATTGCTTAGGCTGATTATTCCATTTAAATCGCGTGTTGACGCCCTTCTTACTTATTTCAGAAAGTAAAAATGTGAGGATTTAAATGCTTACTCTGACATATAAATCAGAAAATGACACCACTTATGGTTGCCGAGGAACTCTGGGATATATTTTCCTCCAATTTTAGAATGCCTTAACAGTTTATTTAGTAATTTTTATTTGTATTGCGAGGGATTCTTAGGCCGATGGGTGTTTAAATGGGCATCTTCAAACTTCTACTTGTTTCTAGGTTGTGACGAGCCTTTAATGATTTTTTTGCAAGATGTGGGAGGGACAGTTTATGAAAACAAGGGAGATCTAATCTTAGGGAAGAAACAACCAGTGACAAAACTATAAATTCCGGGCTCTCTGCCAGATCGTCGAACGAGCCCCACGTGATCTAGATAAGCCTTCGGTCCCCCTGACTTCGAGCCCTGCCCCGGCGGATCTGGCGGTATGGTAGTTTTGCCACTGGTAACAGCATATAAAAGTTCTGTGTACAGATAATGCATTAAGTATCACATGCAAAAACATGTCTTTTGGATGCTTGTGCGTGTTAGGTGGAATTAATTATCCCAATTACTTACCCTCTCTGAATCTACCTTTTGACTTATTTTAGTAAGTGTAGTGTTTGTGGTGGATTTAAATGTTTTAAAATATATATTTGAACTTATTCTATTTAACTTATTTTTCCATCACATGTATCATGCATTGTGAATTGAATTATGTAATGTATAAAAATGTAAGCTGTGTGTAAATAGAAATTATTTGGTTTTTTGTCTCAGCAGAATTATGTAATGTATAAAAATGTAAGCTGTGTGTAAATAGAAATTTGGTTTTTTGTCTCAGCATTTAATTACCTTCTGTTCCAAAATACCTTTATTATCTTGTATTTTTGATAGTCTTATACTTGTAACAATCATTACTGTTAATATTAGTAATGAAGAAAACTTAAAGAAAATTTAATATTGGAATAAAATTTTGTTACAGTATTCCAAGATTTTTTGAAATGCAAAGTGGTATAGATTACTACAACGAAAAGTGAAAGTGTAGCATTACTATTGCAGAGTAACATTGTTAATAGAGTTAATGTTTTGAATTTTGAAACCATGTGGTAGCAAAATTGAGAGGTTGATGCTGTTTTTGATAATGCCTTGCTAGAATCTTATATCCATAGGTTGTGCTAAGTTAGAGGTTCCCAAAGTATGCATGTTGGGGGGGCGTGGACTTGTTTTTTTTGGGGGGGGGGCATGTTTTTTTGTGAAATATGGACAAACCAGTACACTAATCCAGGTGTGAAGCATATTTTATTTCAGTCATTGAAATAAAATATGCTCCAATGTAGTGAAGTGTATATTAATTTATAAATTTGTGTATACTATAGCTAGATTTTATGTAAAATTTGTACTTGTTCTGGGAGATGTTGGTGGCATGAAATTTATGAAATCTTTTAAGGGGGATACAAGGTATAAAAGTTTGGGAACCTGTGCTCTACATATTGTTTTGCAGCCACTTCATATAGTGAAAATAGAACAAGAATTTTAAGCAGTCTTTTGAATACTTAATATTAATCTAATGCAACTCCAGCATTAGTTTTATGTATATGTATGTCATTAGCATGGTGTAATTTCAAATATTTTCATATTAACCATCTGCTAGAATGGTGTCTGGCAGATGCCACTTTTTAAAAATCTTTTTTATTTTTTTAAATCTGGAAATAAAATCAAATCCTCCTACTTATGTTTATCCACTGACATTCTCTGACTGGTTATACTGTATTTTCTGTTTTTGTTCCGACTTAGTATGAATTAAGAGACATTAAATTTTTGTTTGATATTTAACAGATGTCAGGTGAGCAAAAGTGTCTACCTTTCTTCTAGGTAACTCCCATTCCCACGTAGTGTCTGTGAGATGCCAGTCACCTTGCAAGTGACTAGTCTCCAGCTGCAGGACTTAAGCCTTTCTTGGTAAGGGACACCTTCATTTCCCTTACCAATCTTGTTGCCCTTCTCTGTACTCATTCTAGCAACTCTACATTCTTCCTAAAATTATGCTAATGCTATTATTCAATAGCATTGCATTTAAATGCATACAAATGAGTGTTAGGCTATGCAGTGGACTTCAAAATCATCACCAATACCTAGAAAAGTTGTTTACAGAAATCCAGGATCATGTTTTTTGACAAACAGGGTGTGATTCTAATGGAATTTGTATCTGAATGGGAGAGAGTCAATGCTGTATTTTACATACAGGTACTTCAAAGACTGTTGAAGTGCATTTTCTGGGTGAGGCTGCAATTTCAAGAGAAGGGCATCTGGCTCTTGTTGCACTACAATGCCCCTATCCATTCTGCACTTGTTGTGAAGAGGGAGTTCTGATGAAACATGACATTGTGCAGCCATCCACCCTACCCTCCCATTCTAGCATCAGCAGACTTCCTCTTTCCCAAGATTTCAGGATGTTGAGGACAAAAAGAGAAATGTAACTGCCGAACTGAATATCTCTCTAGATGCCTTCACTGTCTCTATTCAGAAACTTTTAGAATGGTGTAATAAGCATACTGAAATTACAAAACATCAAGTACTAGACTGAACAAAGTTAATGAAGACTGAAAAATCTCCAGGCCCTGGGAACATAGCAATTGAACTTATTAAATATGGACCACCAAGTTTAATCGATCTGATTGCACAGCTATTCAACAGATGTGTACAGCTAAGAAAAACACTGAAGGATTGGAAAATTAGCTATATGTCATTAATTTATAAAAATGGAAATAGGCAGGATCCTGGGAATGATAGAGGCCTAAGGGTGAATTGCGCCATGTCCAGATTGTACTCTAAGATGCTTCAGCTAAAATTACGAGAGGAGGTAAAAGATAAGATTAGCGAAGAACAAAGTGGATTTGGGTCTGGTCGCTCATGTATGGGCAATTTGTTTATTCTGCAGCAACTGGTGGAGAAAAGATCAAGGAATAAAGATGCCTACTTTGCCTTCATTGATCTAGAAAAGGCTTACAACTCTGTTCCAAGAAAGGAATTATGGAAAGCCCTACAACAGATAGTAGTAGTAGTAGTGGCATGTGATGCAAGAAAGCAAGTGTATGAGCTTATGCAGCATCAGCCAAAAAAAAAAAAAAAAAAAATCACACCATTCCCTCCAAATGTCTGTCCAGTTCCTCCTTAAATTTATTCAACTTATCAACTTCCACAACGACAGATGGAAGTTTGTTCCAGCAATTAACCACCCGCTGACTAAAGGCAAATTTCTGCACATCTATTCTACATCTGTCTTTTCTTAATTTGAATTTATGACCCCTTAGGTTTGTAATCTGAACAAATGGAAGGATCCCATCAGAATTCAGCGTGCTCAACCCATTCAAGGCTTTATGCATCTCAATCAGATCACTGCGCAGGTGCCTTGTCTCCAGCCACTGCAGTTTGCATAACCTAAGCCTCTCTTGGTAAGATGATCCCTTCATTCCCCTCACCAATCTTGTTGCCCTTCTCTGTACACGCTCAAGCAAATCTACATCCTTCCTAAAATGAGGCCTCCAGACCTGTACGCAGTGCTCAAGGTGTGGCCTGACCATTGCCTTATACAGAGGGACAATCACCTCCTTTTCCCTGCTAGCAAAATTCCTATATATCATTGACAAAACCCCATGACCTGCCCTGACAGCCTGTCTGCATTGCTCAGAAAACTTCATATCTGCCTGCACAATTACTCCCAGGTCTCTTTCATTTTCTACCACCTTAAGTGTAGTACCACACAGTTGGTACGTTTGTCTGGGGTTACTTCTACCCGTATGCAGTACTTTGCATTTGTCAAGGTTAAACTTCAATTGCCACTTCTTAAGCCCATCTGCCCAAATTTTCTAGATCCTGTTGCAGTAGTACGCTGCCATTACTGTCATTAACAACCCTGCCAACCTTTGTATCATCTGCAAACTTCGACACTAAGCCTGATATACCTTTTATGTCAGTTGATCCAGAACTTGTTGAACTGATTAGGAAATTATACGATAACAACGTGGCATTTATTAAAGTTGGAAAGTTCCTATCCCTATCTAACCCAATCTATCCAACAAAGGGGATTGAAGCAAGGATGTAGCTTATCACCTTTATAGTTTGTTTTCTTGGATTGAACCTTGCAAGAATGAAAAAAAGCTGTCATGGAATGGGAGTACCAATTAATGACATATTTATGGAATCTGTTTTGCCGATGATCAGGTCATCATAGCACAATAAGCATATGATTTGGAATACATGTTAAGAAAATTGCATCTTACATATAACCAATGGGGCCTCAATATCAATTTCACAAAAACAGAATTCTTAAGCACAGCAGAGCATCTAGACGAATTGGAAGTCACACAATCTATGCATCTAAAACCTGTTGACTTCTTAGAGTGTATTGGCTGTATTATAACTAAGGAAGGACTGGGGAAAGTGAAGTTAGCACATGAATTCATCAAAGTAGGAAGATTCTTTATGCCCTCAGTACTATCTGGCGATACAACGATGTTTCCCTTAGAACAAAAAACATATCGGACAGTCATTAGTGAAATCAGTACTTTGCTACGGATGTGGACACAAAGAGGGTTACAAAAAGAAGCTTAGGGCTCTAGAGATGGACTGCTTTCATCGAAGTGCTAGAGTTTCCAACTTGTGAGAGGGTTACGAACGAGGAAATTAGGTGTTTGCATGCAGATGAAGATATTATAGAGCGAATTGAAAATTGGAGCAGAGTTGGTTTGGACATCTATGCATGAATGAAGAGATGGCCTAAAATTTTATATGAATGGATACCACAAGGGAAGAAAAGACAAGGATGCCCTAGAAAATCATGGAAGGAGGGTGCAATATCAGCTATGAGAGAGAGTGAAAGTTGAAGGTGCCCAAGTCCGGTGACTTTGGAAAATGGGAACAAGGCGACGATCTGTCATATAAAGTCGAACATAGATAGAGATAAGCATATTCAATCAGGTGGTGACTACTTTGAATAAAAATGAAATTATTTTTGAGATCCTTCACTTGGTGTTCTTTTTGTTGCACCAGTCCTTGAACTGTATTGCCACACCTCATAAATAGTTATCCACATATTTTGCATTTATTATCTAATTATTTCATTGCCCTACATTGAAATAAAAATTTATTCATTTTCTAAACCTTATCTTAAGATGTGAAAATTAGTGATTAAACGAGGTTAATACCCCACTCCCTAAAAAAAGAAGAAAAAGTTGTCACCCATTTTAATTACCATAACCCCTTTGTTGCCTTTCCTAAAGATCAAACTTTAATACTACCCTTCTGGACACTGATGTACGATTGCCTGTTCTTTCATAGTCAAAGATGTCTAGGTTTAAGTCCTAGAATGGTGTAAAGGATTTTCATGGTTTTTTTTTACACCATGGGTGAGTTAATAGGATGAGAGTTGCATGGTTTTTGGCTTACAGAAGCATATTTTTCATCCTGGAAACAGGCAGGCAAAACTGAAAAAAAAAGTGCACACAATAGGTTAAGATGTATAGCTTAGCTTAAATTTCAGCACTCGCCTCTTATTTTTTTAAATTTAAGCTAAGCTATACATACGATCTAGTTATTACATTACAGCACATAAGGACTCCATAAAAAATCAAGAGTAGGTTAAGATGCATATTTCCTTTTGATTGTCTTGCTTTTTTGGGCCTTAGTTGTGAGAACATAACCTTGTTTATAGGTTCATAGCCATACATCAGGATTTGTAACTAGTAATGACAGAAGAAACGACTGTGTCAGTAGTAGAATATTCACCAGGCTCCTGACATGCAAGAACTTGCCACTCTACAACTGAAATGCATTGCATTCCCAAATATTGTAAAAAAATTGAATTGACGTAAGAAATAATACTTCCACTAGCAACTTTGAAGATAATATATATTGAAGATAAATAAAAAAAAGTCTTTCTTTATCAGAACTCAAATTTATTCAGTATGAGTTGACTGAAACATTAATTTTTGAAATTTAAGAATGGCCAGTGATCATCATTTCAGTAGATAAGTGGCCATCTTTAAACTTGTAATGTTGCTTGATGGGTTTCATAATTGAATCTGTTCTTCGGCAGATAAGATGTAGGTTTACTTTCAGTGACATTCGCTAGTCCAGTCTGAAACTTTCTGCCACAAACTTTCACTTTTCTTGTATACCATGATTCAGATATACACTCACTTTATATCACTGGCTGATGAGCAAAGAACAACAAACCCACCATTTTTTAGTCATGTGAACACTTTTTGAACACAGTATCTTTAAATGAATAAATTTATATAAATTTATTCTTCTTCTTATTATTTTTTTTTTTTTTGCCGATGTCATATAAAGCTTGCTTTCTTGCATCATTTCCTAATACTAATACAGGGTGTCCGAAAAGTATGAGATTTACACTATATATGCTTACTCTCATTTACAATATGTGTTCAACATGTTCACCCTGACTCCATGCATTTTCTCAGCTGGCATACCATGTTTGTTTGGATTCTCAGCATATTAGGATCGACAGCAGCACAAGCCTTGATAACTCATCTCCTAAGATGATAAAGATCTTGGATTTTTACAGCATACACCTGTGCCTTCAGAAATCCCCAAAATGCAAAGTCCAGCAGGATAAGATCAGGTGATCATGGTGCCCACTCCACTGGCCTTCTCCTCCCAATTCATCGATGAGGAAATGTCATCAAGCCAATGATGCACTCTAATTGGTTCCAGACTTTTCAGACACCCTGTAGAATCTTGTTATTTTGGAATTATGCATATTGAGGTACTGATATACTTTTCTTTTGAGTTGTTTCTGTTCAAATTATAAATCTACCTTACATTGGAATACTTTTCCCACATGTAGGATAGTATCCCTAAAGGCCCTTGACTATTCAAATCAGCAAGTAATAAAGTTAATGATTCCTCTGACAGACTTACTCCTCCCTATATCAAAATGACATGCAGTTTGTCTGCAAGTTATAAACATTCCAGACTAGCTAGATTCTATTCGTAGTTCACTCACAAATCCAGTGAACCAACTATTCTTTTTGTATTCCCTTTATTCTCTTCTCTGAACATCCTTTCTTTATAGTTCCTGAAGATTATTGTGTAGAAATTGAAGTCAAGTTTCTTCTTGCTTCCTGACCTTCAACCTGTTCATGTTTCTTAGTCATGATGGACAGAACAAGGGTTTTGCAATTCAACTCAGTCAGACCATTACAGGAAAGTTACTCATAATTGAGTCATTTTTGAATAAGTTACCATTCAGCTTAGTATTGTTTTTCTCTCAGGAGAAGACACTTGGTGTGATTAGTTTTGCTCTGGCATTACATAGTAGGTAGTTAAGTTTTGAAGGTAAGTTTCTCATGGACATCTATTCAGAAGTTTTTTTTGTTCCCCCCCTCCCCTTTGTGGTTGCATTTTTCTAACATCACTGTTATTTCTCCCTCATTTTTGTAAGGATTGTTTATCTAAATTTTTCCATTTTCATCAAATATCTGTGTCCAAAAAAAGGACAAGACATCACTTCTAAGTAATAGTTAAGTGGTAAAATTTGTTAGAATAATAGATGTGATATGTAAAGAAAGGTTATTCAAAAACAGGGCAACAGTATTTTGATTGGTAATAGATTTTTTTTATTAATGTACACTGCTTGACAAAATTAATAGAACAAAATGTTTTACATGAATATTTTGTGAACAGTGTTGTAGAAGGCGACAATGTTTGCAATAAAATATAATAGGCATCCTGTCGTGCAAATTCTAAGTATTCAGTAGAAATTGATCTACCACCTTACAGAGCCACCATATTATGCAAATTATTCATTTCTATAAAAATATGGGTTGCAACCACATCACTTCATTCTCATTTTTAGGCTTGCTCAGTGGGATAGCCACATCTCCAGTACCCAGAATGAAAAGTCATTGTCATTTAGATGATTCTTTGAGATGGTGGGCTGTTGGACAATTTAAAGACAGGCAGGGAGGTGGCATATTGGCTTAATGCCACGTAGGATCGTCTTGGCACTATGGAAGCAGTTTCAGGAGACGGGAACCATTGAAAGAAGAGTTGGCCAAGATCGTCCGAGAGATGTCAACCAGAACAGACTGCTATTTGGCTCTAACAGCAAGACAGTATGATGTCCTGTCATCAGCTGTCTCTTGCTGCAGCCATAGATGAAAACATTTCCAACCAGGCTGTTAAGAAGGCTCAGTTCAAGTGGACTCTATGCAGGGAAGTTGGCAGCTTGTTTCCCATTAACCCCAAAACAAGGCAGAGCTCGTTAAAGCTGGTGCCACAAACATGTGACTTGGAGTACTGACAAATGGGGTATAGTTCTGCTCTCCGAGTCCCATTTTAGCAAACAGATTCTAGACGTCATTTCATCTACACACAATGAAGAATGTGGTATCATCCCTTCATCAGAGAAAGGGACATTTACGGTGTTCTCATATGGGGGTGAAATAATGATCAACGGTCGCACACCTCTTCATGTTTTTATAGGGGGTACTGTAACTGGGCAGAGGTAGTAGTGGCATGTGATGCAAGAAAGCATGTATATGAGCTTATGCAGCATCAGCCAAAAAAAAAAAAAAAAAAATCACACCATTCCCTCCAAATGCTTGTCCAGTTCCTCCTTAAATTTATTCAACCTATCAACTTCCACAACGACAGATGGAAGCCTGTTCCAGCAATTAACCACCTGCTGGCTAAAGGCAAATTTCCACACATCTATTCTACATCTGTCTTTTCTTAATTTGAATTTATGCCCCCTTAGGTTCATAATCTGAACAAGTGGAAGGATCCCATCAGAATTCAGCGGGCTCAACACATTCAAGGCCTTATACACCTCAATCAGATCACCGCTCAGGTGCCTAGTCTCCAGCCACTGCAATTTGCAGAACTTAAGCCTCTCTTGGTAAGAGGATCCCTTCATTCCCCTCACCAATCTTGTTGCCCTTCTCTGTACACGCTCAAGTAAATCTACATCCTTCCTAAAATGAGGCCTCCAGACCTGTATCCCTCTGTATAAGGCAATGGTCAAGGCATGGCCTGACCATTGCCTTATACAGAGGGATAATCACATCCTTTTCCATGCTAGCAAAATTCCTATATATCATTGACAAAATCCCATGACCTGCCCTGGCAGCCAGTCTGCATTGTTCAGAAAACTTCATATCTGCCTGCACAATTACTCCCAGGTCTTTTTCATTTTCTACCACCTTAAGTGTAGTACCACACAGTTGGTACGTTTGTCTGGGGTTACTTCTACCCATATGCAGTACTTTGCATTTGTCAAGGTTAAACTTCAGTTGCCACTTCTTAGCCCATCTGCCCAAATTATCTAGATCCTGTTGCAATAGCACACCCATTACTGTCATTAGCAACCCTGCCAACCTTTGTATCATCTGCAAACTTTGACATTAAGCCTGATATACCTTCAGCAATATCATTGATAAATATACAAAACAACAGTGGACCCAACACCGAACCCTGTGGGACTCCACTAATAACATCAGTCCACGAAGAGCAGCACCCATTGATTACCACCCTCTGTCTTCTCCCGTTTAACCATCCTTTTATCCATTGTAGCAACTTACCCTTAATACCATTCTGCTCCAATTTGTACAATAGTCTTCCATGCGCAACAGTGTCAAAAGCTTTCCTGAAATCCAAATATATGATATCAAAATTATTTTTTTTTTGAACCAAGAACAGGTCCTTGAACCCAGTGTGCGACATTTTAGAGGTATAGTTGGCCTAGATTTTCTTTTCGTGCACGACAATGGCATTGCACATAGAGCTCAAATAGTTGAGGAATATCTTGAAATTGGATATCCAAGACTGCTGTAGCCAGCACGATCACTAGACTTAAATCCGATCAAACGTGTGAGATGCCCTTGGGCATTGCATTGCATGCTGACAGCCAACTCCTCAGTCACTTGGTGACCTAAAGTCTGCGCTGGTGAAAGAATGGGATTTTTTGCCACAGAACCTTATAGGCACCCTTATATCGAGCACAGTTCACACCACTGTTAGGGCTGCTTATCGATTGGAGGCGATCATCTTGTATCACCTGTAATTTTATCTCTTTGGTAATTCTTATACAGGTGCCTCCGTAGCCAGGTGGGCAGGAGCGGCAGTGCATAGCACACACTTCTTGATTAGACCGGGGTTCGAGCCTGTGCCCACCAAATACGGAGGATGCGGAAAGGTCAGAAAATGACCACCACATATTCCCGGAGCAATATGGCCTTAGTTGCTAATGCTCCTAAAAACCAAATAATAACAATAACAATTCTTATACAACACCTATTAATATGGGCTCCCATCTGGTGAGTATGGGCTTGGTATACCCAGAGTCCTGAGCTGGATATCGTCATTCTTCTCTTTCTTGGTGATTCTCTTCTACTTTTGACTCTCTCTCTCAGGAATTTTTTTTTTTTTTTTTTTGGCTGGTGTTAGCATAAGCCTCAGGCTTCCTTGCACCATGTAGCTAATAATAATATCCCTTACACCTGTCCAAGGTTTCTTGCTGTCTTGTCATTTTGTCATTATTCTATGGTACACCACCATACCAAGTTTTGTCCTGCTTCATTGCAAAGTGCATGATTTACGCCACATTTTCTACATGTTCTGTTAATTTTGTTGGGCAGTATTTTTATATCTTATTACAAAAATCAGTGAAATATACAATTTTTTTTTTTTTTTTTTTTTTTTTTCCGGTTCAATATAGGTAACAGTTTTTACACAGGTGGAAATATTTTATTCGAAATATAAAAATCATTGTTATAGATCACACATATATTATAACAGTTTAAAAAAGTATTGCCATCCTTTAACATGCACAGGGCCAGATTTAGACAAGAGGCTCTAAGCCATAGCATGTGAAGAGGCCCTGAAAGATGCAGTTATAAAAGTTTTTTTTATCCTCACAAAAGGAAATAGTTAGGCCTCTTTGGTTTATGAAACCCCCAAGCTATGACTTATGCCAAAATTGGCACTCACTTTTCCACAACTGCTGTTAAATTTATATTTCTACCAAGTACTAAGACTTACACCTGTAGCTGCCACAACACACTTTAAAGTTTCATCAGTTAGAACTTCTAATTGCTTTTTTCTTAGCTTCTTCACAAAAATTGATTACTGAATTAATTATTCCACAAGCTTGGAAATGATACCTCTTGTCCTTGAAAGTAAACATTTGATTAAAATAAATTTTAGATATAATGACAGTGTCAAGTGAAAGCAAGTGCAAAGCAAAATAACTTTCAAACAGATGTTTTTGGAAAGCAATAAATCTTCAGAACTTAACTACCTGTGTAATGAACTGGTCCATTGCCAGAGCAATACTAATCACATTGAGTGTTGTCTCCTGAGAGGAGGATTGTACCAGTGCAAGTGAGGAATGTACAACAGTTTTAATGTCCAACTTGACTGAGAGAAAAAAATAACTTTACATAAATGAATAATTTTATGTTGTAAACTGATGCAAATTAAATTATTAATTAAAAAAAAAATCTGGTGGTCTAATTATTATTGAAATAATAAATATATTACTGACTCACAAAACATCTAGTAATGAGCATAATCAAGTGAAAATTGTTGAACTTTTTGTTGTTTCTAAAACAGTTGAATGAATAGATGAATAAAGCTGCATTTCTTAGTGCATTATATTCTGAGCTCTGAAATCTGATTGAAAACTACTATTCAAATGTTTAGGATAACAACAAATGATCATTCAGTAATTGTTGATTGCTCAAGTCACTACCACTGGCTTCTATATGCGTCTCTCAGCTATGGGCAGTTTTTTGTGCTTTTGGAATCCACTTAGGTATTCCCTAGGTTGGATCCACCCTTCATGGTGGTTTTTTTTTTTTTTTTTTTTTTGAGAGAGGTGGGCAACTGTAATGGAAAATTAATCACCCAAAAATCCCTTCACAGATACTTTTAATATAATACTACAGATGGGACTAGTTGTTTCATTTAAACATTTTTAGGTTTGAGTCAGGAAGCATGATCACTTTGTCAGACTATGAATTTGATTGTACATCCCCAAATCCCCACAGTTTGCACACCACGGGACTAGAATGATATAATAGTTGGGTCTGGTAATTTTATTGTTGTGACTGGAGCACAGGTATTTTGGTTGTTGATATAACTATAAAGATAGTTGTGGCTACATAACCACCTCTGCTCAATGGTTCATGTCATTAAATTATTGCTAACTCAAGTCAGTCGTTCAGTTGTAATGACTCTAGTCACTGAATTGAGCAGCTCATTTGCTGATGACTAAAAATTGAAGTATGGTTGCCCTTATCTTTGTTATTAAAATGATTCTTCTGCCCTGGAAGGCCTTATAGCTTTTTTTTTTTTTTTTTATGTAAACCCCAAACATGAGCGGTATTAGAATCTATAGTACTTGGGTTGGAGGTTGAGAAGACGAAAGGAGATATTTGTTAACATTGGACTTGAACTTCTGTAGACTGTAATTTTCAGGAAATAAGTGTGAAGGAAGGTTGTTCTGGAAAACGGCAGTTGAATGAATAAACAAGGAAGATGAAAAGTTGGTTCTGTGAGTTTGAAGTTGGACAGCAAATGGATGTTCACTGGTGGTGGCACGTGTTCAGACTGTTTTGAAAGAGAGAGCGGGAATTATAGAAGCCAATTCAGAAGAACAGTGCCCATGGGAGTATCTGTAGAAGAGGCATGCAGCGGAAACAGTATGTCTATGAGACAGCGAGTGGAGAGACTCTGTTAGAGATGAATCATTAATTAACCTAACTGCCCTCTTCTGAATGGAATCAAGAAGCCTGAGAGTGGTTTTGGGGCCCCCACCTGAGATGTGGGAACAATATTCCATGGTAGTGCAGATTTGCAATTTATACAGAGTGAACAGCTGTTTGGAAGAAAAGTAACGCCGAGAGTGAAAGAGAAAACCAAGTTTTTTAGATGCAGAGGAAGCATCGGCGCCTCCGTAGCCAGGTGGGAAGGAGCAGCAGTGCGTAGCACACGCTTCTTGATTAGACCGGGGTTCGAGCCCGTCACCACCAAATACGGAAGATGCGGAAAGGTCAGGGAATGACCACCGCAATATCCCGGAGCAATATGGCCTTAGTTGCTAATGCTCCTAAAAAAAAAAAAAAAAAAAACAAACAGCAGAGGAAGCAATATTTGTAATGTGCTTGTGCCAAGAGAGATTAGAAGTCAGGGTAATCCCCAAGAGAGATATATCATTTTGCCTAGAAATCGGAGTGTCACTAAAGAAAAGATAAGCATAGGAGCAGAAGAATCCTTTTTGTGAGATATAAGACAAGACTGAGTTTCAGAAGGGTTGAAATCAACTAAGTTGTCTTTGCCCCACTGGAGAATTACCTGAAGATCGGCATTTAAGGAATTGGTAGCAGATTTTCGAGAGGTTGAAGCTGATTGGGCAGGGCAAGGTTTCTCAAAATGGAAAGTAGAATGCAATGTGCTATCATCGGCAAAACTATGGATAGGATTTCCAGTCAATGGAAGAAGGTCATTTAATATACAAGAGGAAAAGAATGGGGGAAAAGAACTGAACCTTGTGGGGACACCGGCATTAGTGGAGAAGTTAGAAGACAGAGAGCCATCTACCATCACCCTCAGTGAGCGATCAGAGAGAAAACTGGATAATCAATTACTACTAAAAACAGTTGGCAAACCATAAAATGAAATCTAGTTTAGAAGACCTTTATGCCAAACACGATTGAAAGCCTTTGAGATGTCAAGAGCAACTACTTGTGTTTCACCAAACCTTTCCATTGAATTAGTCCATAAATGGGTAACATAAGTCAGAATATCACCAGTGGATCGATACTGACGGAATCCATACTGGCGATTGTTGATCAGACGGAAGGTTTCTAGGTAGTTTAAGCGTTGGCGGTTAATTGATTTCTCCATTACTTTAGAAAGAGTAGAAGTAATTGCAATGGGACAATAATTGGATGGGAGGGATTTGTCACCCCTTTTTAGAACTGGCTGGATATGAGCAAATTTCCAAGCAGAAGGAAAAACACCTTTGGAATAAGAAAGTGAAAAAAGGTTGCAAAGAATAGGCGTAAGTTCAGGAGCACAGGTTTTGAGAACAAGTGGAGAAATACCATCAGGACCTGGAGCATTCTTAGCATCAAGATTCGTCAAAATCCTTCTGACATCCTTTTGAAGAAAGACCACAGGAGGCACTGAATGAAGCGTGTTGGGAATGGTGGGAGGTGTTTTACCAAGATCATTAATACATGAGTTGGAAGAAAATTGGGATGCTAGCAGGTCAGCTTTATCCTTGGCTGAAGTGACAATAGAACCATCTGGTTTGGACAGAGGTGAGAGCAGAGATGGGCAAAAGTTGCGGCCAATAGCTTTGGCAAGAGACCAGAATGCTTGGCTACCATTAGGACAAGAAGCAAGTTTTCTACTCTAAGCCTGTTCAAACTCTAGTTTGGACTGATTAATAACTGCTTTACAATTGTCGCAAGCTTTGGTGTAGGTAGAAAATGAAACTGAAGAATTAGAAACAAGCCAATTACAATATGCAACATTCTCTTGAATAGCCTTAGCACATTTATTGGAAAACCAAGGTTTAGATAAAGGATGAGATTTTAAAGTGGAGTGTGGGATAAAGGATTCCATTCCTGCAAGAATAATTTCATTGACACGATCTGAGCAAACGTTGACATCAAAAGTTTTGAAACAGTAATCCGACCAGGGAAAAGAAGAAAAGAAGTCTCGCAGGTCATCCCATTTTGCATTCTTGTAATGCCAAACAACACGAGGTTGGGAATAGCCATGAGATAAAGACTCCATTGGAGAAGAGACAATCACCAAGTTGTAATTTGAAGTGCCTAAAGGACCTCTCACTTCAACTGTGTACTTAGAAGGGTTGTTTGTGAGAAAAAGATCAAGCGTGTGTTGGCTGTATGATTAGGATTGTCCGGTATTCTTGTAGGTAAATGAACAATCTGTGCAAGGTCATTAGTAATTGCAAAAACTTCAGCATCTCTACCAGCTGGATCGGTGTGACTAGAAAACGGAAGCCAGTTGGAGTTGTGAACATTAAAATCACCAAGGAAAATTACCTCACTGTTAGGAAAGTTTGACTGGAGAAAGTCAAGTTGCAAAGAGAGGAAGTCAAAGAGCTCCAAGTGATTAGTGG
Source organism: Mastigoproctus giganteus (assembly GCF_048544385.1). NCBI lineage: Eukaryota > Metazoa > Arthropoda > Arachnida > Uropygi > Thelyphonidae > Mastigoproctus > Mastigoproctus giganteus. The sequence continues at coordinate 206,757,867 of NC_143584.1, read as the reverse complement.
AGTTGGGATAACAGTAGAGACAACAGAGGAATTTGACACAATGAGGTAGAGAGATTTTAAGCCAGAGAAGATCAAAGAGAGGAGATTCTAAATTGCCAAGTCTGACAGGGAATATCAGAACGGACATATGCACAAGTACCACCTTTTGAGGTGAAAGAAATCATACAGCAAATAATTTGGGCATCTCAGATGAGCAGTAGTCGAATCAACTGATAACTGAAATTCTGTCAGAAAAAGTTCATGCGAGTTTGGCAGACTGGAAATGGACATTGTTGAGATTAGAATTGAGACCACATATATTTGTGAAATGAATTAGGAAGTGCTTGGGAGGTTGAGATCTTTTCACAGATAAGCTTGCTCTATTAGTTTGGCAATTCATGGTATATTCAATAGTAAGAAAAAGTGAGTGGGACATGCTATATGAAGTAATGAAATTTTTGGATATGGCGTACACATGGTAAGAATATATCCAGATCCTTGACATAATGTGGCTTCGACAATGCTCCCCGCATACACACTACTTGGACTCCCTCCAGTCACTATCTGGCAGAGTAGAGGTAGCAAGATTATACACTAGCTGATCCGGAAGCCTCCTAGAGAGTTACCAATAGGTTCAGTCCGGTGTACTAACTAGCAGCTGGCCTGCGAACACCATTTTAGAGCTGTACCCTCGAAATGTAAGGAATATTGGATCTTGCCACGATGTTCATCATAACCTCAACAGTCATCAATCACACTGCATGATGAAAGAGATAGGGAAGGGTTGACCAGAACTATAGAAGAAAGAAAAATAGAGTTGTAATCCACCCCACCAAGTGTTCATTATTTTTGCAAAAATATTTGAAAGGAGTAGAAGTGAACATGATTCTTCCAGAGGTAGTGGTAGTTAATGGCCCTTAATGAAACTGCTGAGGAAATATCCTATACAAGAAATTTTTTTTCAACATCAAGTTTAGGCATTTGCATTAAAGTGTGTTAATTGTCTGACGGCACCAGGGGTTTCTCCCATCTCCACGTATTCTTTGAGGGACACAAATTCTGTTGGAGGCCAGAGATTTCAAAAGTTTGTGGAGAGTAGTCTGTTGTGTAGCGTTATGTTCTGTTTCTCTGACCATTTAGCTGTTGGGTCCCCTATTGGGACCCACCGTTGCCCACACTTTGCCACGAGGTGGCAGGTCAGGCACCCAGTAGATATTTAAGTACTCTGGCAGGCTCCACCACCTAATTTCCAAGGATTTCAGTGGCAAGGCCTAAAAAAAAGGGGGGGGGGTGTACACTAGAATTTGGCCAAAAAGAGATTTACAAGAAAGCTGTAAAATTTAGACATTGATTAGAATTTGGCAGCATTGTTAAGGGGTGTACTCAGTCTTTTTAGTGAGGGGGGGGAGACTGAAGACTTGGGGGAAAACAGAAGGATAGGGATGATAGAGTAGACATCCCCAAAGAGGTCAGTGGAGACGAGCCCACCAGGCGAAGTATGGGGGAGGCAAGGAGAAGAGGAGACAGAACTGTTTCCTCCTTCCCCTGCCTGGGGATGAGGGTTTAAAGGGAACCGGGTTAGAGTACCCAGTTCAGATTGCCAATATGGAGTGTCGGCAGAAAGCCGCAGAATGTTTTTGTTGATGATGGTTGTCATGTCCAAGTAGTGTTGAATCCAACAGGAAGGTCAAACTGCTCATCCTTCTCCTGGGGTGGGAACCCACCAGGTGAAGGGGTGGGAGAGACACACTTATTTCATTCAGGAATTTGTAGGGCGAAGGATATTATTATTATCAGCCATATGGTGCAAGGAAGCCTTGAGGCTTTTGCTGCACCAGCCAAAAAAAAAAAAAAAATTCTGAGTTATCTTGAGAGAGAGAGAGAGAGAGAGAGAGAGAGAGAGAGAGAGAGAGAGATTAAGGCTATATTTGTACAAGATGAAATTTGTTTAATCTGTAACTGATTATAATTAGCAGGGCAGTATGTGGATTATAGAAAAACCCAGACTGATTAGCCAATGTGTTGTGGACAAGCATGGCACAGCCAACGTCCACAAAAAATGTTTAATTTGGGTAAAGTAGAACCTATGCACGATACTGAGTACTGTAGGTTTTGATATCTTTCATGTTTGGGGTTTTCATAAAAAAAAAAAAAAAAAAAAATCCTGCCATGCTTACATTGAAACTCCTTTTTAACAATGAAAAATACTGTGTGGCTTTACTTTGTTATCTTTGATTTGTTAATATTTATTTCAGGAAGAAGTTAATAGGGTTTCAGATCTTCAGTAGATGGGGAAGGATATACCAGGATGGTTTGTTGCATCATTTTGCTTGATTTAGGTGAACAGGGTCTCTGTTTTTTACTCTTACCTAGTGTGTCATTAGGTAAGAATAAAATTACTGCCTTGTATTTGTATTGTAATAAAAGAATATTAAACTTTATAATCATATTACCAGATCTTAGCATTTACTAGTATATATTCTAAAATATTTTTAACAAATTTAGATCTTCCACCTCTTTCCCAGCTGGCTTATAGTTTTAAGATATTTTAGAATGAGTGTTAGTCAATGTTAAGAATTAGTACTATAATTATGGCTAGCATTAGTTTAATACAGTGCATATGCAAGACAGTAATCTTATACTTTACCGAGAAGTCTGCCAGGTTTTGTGATCGGGCTTTTCTCTGACCTACTGACCACACAATTTCTGGAATTCTACAGAAGTTCGTTATTAGACTGCAACCAATATTACAAAGATAGTATTATTTAATATTTTTGCATATTTGTTATACCAAAATAAAGGATAAATTTTAAAATTATTTTTTCCCTTTCTCATTGTCATTTATATACACAGACTAATAGATTACCAATAGCAGGCAGAGGTGAAAGCATTTCACCTGCAGGTATCCAGGTCATCCAGGATGATCTGCAGAAAGATCCAGATTGACCTGGATGATTTTGAGATGCAACTGATTGATTTTCAGAGCAGCTCAATTTAGAGGCAAAAATTTATCAACCTGAGCTGATTTAGAAAATATTGAAAGGGAAATATGAGTGATGGAATTAGCAAAGAAAACAGAAAATGAGGTATTAAAAGTTTGGAATTCCATTCCTGAAACTTGTCTGTTAAATTTTTTGGCAGCAACATTAACAATTTTCTCATCAACATATTCTTGAGAGGAGTCATTCTCAGTGATGAACTTTAAGTCTAGTCATAGGAGTAGACTTACGGATGAAACTGGTGCTGCATGCATAGCTCAAAAAGTTACGAAATATAAGCCTGATGTAAAGTATCTGTTGTCAATGGTGCAGCAACAGAATCTCACTGTTTAATATTTATAATATGAGAGGTTTATCATTTTATATTAAATTTGTTCTGTAAGCTAAAAGTTATATTTTTATTATGAAGGGTTTTTTTTTTTAATACCTTTTATTAAAGCATCTTTAAAATAATGTCTTTTATTTCATTTTTTTTGGTAACGCTTTTGTCAAGTAAAACATGCATGAGAAAAATAACAATACAGTAGAACGTAGATTATCCAAACTAATTGGGACCAAGGTCGTTTGTTTGGTTAATCAAATAGTTTGGATAGTCAAAGATACATGAGAATACTCAGATTATATGAAACATAGTGTAATTAGGCCTACAATTTAAATTATTGTATGCAAGATATTTTGAAATATGATACTATATTTTGAAATATTATCATTAGTAGAGGCATACTGATCCAAGAAAGCAAGCTTATGCAGCATCAGCCAAAAAAATTCTCCCATTTCGCCCCTCCGTTCGTTCCAAGTATCTATCCAGCTGAGCCTTAAATTTATTTAGGCTATCAAATTCCACAACAAAGGATGGAAGTCATCAACCAACCACCCGCTGGCTAAAGGCAAACCTCCTCACATCTATCCTACATCTGTCTTTTCTCAGTTTGAATTTATGCTCTCTCAAATGATTATTCTGAGCAAGAGGAAGAATTCCATCAGCATTGAGCATGCTCAAACCATTCAATGCTTTATACACCTCAATCAGATCACCTCTCAGATGCCTAGTCTCCAGACACTGTAATTTGCAAGGTTTAAGCCTATGAAGTATTGTAAAAAATAATTGATTTAGGAAGTGGTTTGTAAATAATAACCAAACATTATTAGCATTAGTAAAGGCACATGCTGCAAGAAAGCAAGCTTATTTAGCATCAGCCAAAAAAAAAAAAAAAACTCATTTCAACCATCCACTTGCCTCAAATGTTTGTCTTGTTCCTCCTTGAATCTATTTAAGCTATCAACTTCTAAAATGACAGATAGTTTGTTCCAGCAATCAACCACCTGCTGACTAAAGGCAAACGTCCGCACATCTATCCCACAATTGTCTTTCCTCATTTGAATTTGTCCTCTCAGGCAATTATTCTGAGGAAGAGGAAGGATCCCATCAGCATTGAGCATTCTTAAACCATTCAAAGCTTTAAACACCTCAGTCAGATCACCTTGCAGGTGCCTAGTCTCCAGACACTGTAGTTTGCAAAACTTAAACCTTACTTCGTAAGAGCAACCCTTTGTTCAATTCACTAATCTTGTTGCCCTTCTCTGTACTCGTTCCAGCAGCTCTACATCCTTCTTAAAATGAGGCCTCCAGACCTGTATACAGTACTCAAGGTGTGGCCTGACCATTGCCTTATGTAAGGGGATAATCACCTCCTTATCCCTGCTAGAAAAATTCCTGTATATCATTGACAAGACACCACGAGCTACTCTTGCAGACCGTCTGCAGAGCTCAGAAAACTTCATATCTGCCTGCACAATTACCCCCAGGTCCTTTTCATTCTCTACTACTGTCAGTGTAGTACCACACAGTTGATATGTTACTCTGGGGTTACTGCTTTCCATATGCAGTACTTTACATTTGTCAATGTTAAATTTCATTTGCCACCTCTCAGCCCATCTGCTCAACTTTTCTAGATCCTATTGCAATTGTGTACTGTCATTAACAACTCTGCCAACCTTTGTATTGTCTGCAAACTTGGACATTAAGCTTGATATACCATCATCAATATCATTAATAAATACAGAAAACAACAATGGACCCAACACTGAACTCTGGGGGACTCCACTAATAACATCAGTTCACGAAGAGCAGTGTCCATTGATTACCACTCTATCTTCTCCCACTCCAATGCCACTGTTCCAATTTGTGCAGCAGCCTTTCATGTGCACCAGTATCGAAAGCCTTCCTAAGATCCAAATATATGATATCAAAATTATTCTTTGCATCCAGGTCGTTTGTGACCACATAATAGTATCCAATCAAATTGGTCAGATGAAACTTTCCCTTAAACCCATGCTGTGTCTGATCAATAACTGAAGTCTTTTAGCATTAGCATTAGTAGAGGCATATGATGCAAGAAAGCAAGCTTATTCAGCATCAGCCAAAAAAAAAAAAAAAAAAAAACAACCACTACTCCCATTTCACCCCTCAATTCGTTCGAAATACCTGTCCAGCTGAGCCTTAAATTTGTTTAGGCTATCAACTTCAACAACAAGCGATGGAAGTCTATTCCACAACCAACTGCACGCTGGCTAAAGGCGAATTTCCGCACATCTATCCGACATCCGTCCTTCCTCAATTTGAATTTATGCCCTCTCAGGTGATTATTCTGAGCAAGAGGAAGAATCCCATCGGCATTGAGCATGCTCAAGCCATTCAAAGCCTTGTACACCTCTATCAGATCACCTCGGCGATGCCTAGTCTCCAGGCTCTGTAATTTGCAAAACTTAAGCCTTTCTTCGTAAGAGCAACCCTTTGTTCCATTCACTAATCTTGTTGCCCTTCTCTGTACTCGTTCCAGCAGCTCTACATCCTTCTTGAAATGAGGCCTCCAGACCTGTATACAGTACTCAAGGTGTGGCCTGACCAATGCCTTATACAAGGGAATAATCACATCCCTGTCCCTGCTAGAAAAATTCCTGTATATCATTGACAAGACACCATGAGCTACTCTTGCAGCTCGTCTGCACTGCTCAGAGAACTTCATATCTGCCTGCACAATTACCCCCAGGTCCTTTTCATTCTCTACCACTGTCAGCGTAGTACCACAGAGTTGATACGTTGATCTGGGGTTACTGTTTCCCATATGTAGTACTTTACATTTGTCAATGTTAAACTTCATTTGCCACCTCTCAGCCCATCTGCTCAACCTTTCCAGATCCTGTTGCAGCAGCATAGTATCAGTAGTGTCCTTAACAACCCTGCCAACCTTTGTATCGTCTGCAAACTTGGACATTAAGCCTGATACACCATCATCAATATCATTTATAAATACAGAAAACAACAATGGACCCAACACTGAACCCTGAGGAACTCCACTAATAACATTAGTCCACGTTGAGCAGTGTCCATTGATTACCACTCTCTGTCTTCTGCCACTCAACCATCCCTTTATCCATAGCAGCAATTTGCCTCGAATGCCACACTTCTCCAATTTGTGCAGCAGTCTTCCATGCACAACAGTATCAAAAGCCTTTCTAAGATCCAAATATATAATATCAAAGTTATTCCCTGCATCCAGTTCTTTTGTGACTACATCATAGTATCCAATCAAATTGGTCAGACAAGACCTGCCCTTAACAAACCCATGCTGTGTCTGAGCTATAACTGAATTCTTGTCCAGATGATCCTGCAGTGCTTCTTTAACCAGTGCCTCCATTAATTTTCCTGGAACCGAAGTTAAACTAACAGGTCTATAATTACTTGTCAGCCTTTGATCCTCCTTTGTGAATTGGGGTTACATTTGCACATCTCCAGTCCATGGGTACCTCCCCTGAGTCCAAAGAAGCTCTCATAATTATGGCTAGGGGTTTGCTTACTTCCTTTGCTGCCTCCTTTAATATAACTGGATAGATCCCATCCACCCCGGGTGCCTTTTTTATGTTTATCCTCAACAATTTCTCCTCCACTTTCCTCTCAGTTATTAGAAAATCATCTAGCTCACTGCCAATGTTTACTTCACCTACGACATTCCCCTTCCTGAATAACTCCTCATGTGTGAATGTAGATGCAAAATACTCGTTTAGATTGTTAGCCACCTGAGCTGGATCCTCAACTGTTGAACCATCAACATCCAGTGGACCAATCTGATTGATCCCTTTCCTTCTTGAGTTTAAATAGGTAAAGAACTCTTTTCTGTTTTTCTTTGCATCCTTTGCCAAGGATTTCTCATAATCTGCCTTTGCCTGCCTAATCTCCTTTGTGACTTGGTTACAGACCAACTTATATCTATCATAGGCTTCCACGTCACCCATTAATTTGTATGTATCCCATGCATTTTTCTTCTCTGCCATATGTCTCATTAGTTCATCTGACAACCATTTAGGCCGGAACCTTGAACAATATTTCTTGGTTGGTATGTAAAGCCTGGTAGCTTCCAAGATTAGTTCCTTGAATGCTTCCCATTTTGAATTTGCTGTTGGTAACATCATCAGTTGGTCCCACTGTATAGAATTTAAATACTGTCTCAGACGGCATAGTTGCCTTTACGAAAGCAAAAACCCTTCCCTTTACCTCTGATGGTAGTTACCTCCTTGAGTAAATCCCACTTCAGCACACTGTGATCACTGCCACCCAGTGGTTCATTTATCTGCAGATTCCTAATGCATGAAGAATCACTACTGATAATCAGATCAAGAGTATTACTCCCTCTAGTTGCCTCCCGAACATGCTGGTGTAGAAAACAATCATCCAATAAATCCACAAAAGCCTTGCTAGTGTGTGAGTGACCAACCCACAAATTCCAGTCAATATCTGGGAAATTAAAATCCCCCATTATAAGACTCTCTGATTTACTGGCCCATTCTATTTCCCTGTACAGTATCTTATTATACTCATCAGAGTCATTAGGCCTATAGCACACTCCTACTCCCAATTTTGATTTACCTATGCTTATGTCACACCAAACTGACTCAACACTGCACTGTCCAGCGATGTCAACTGGCTTCACTTCCTTGGATTTTATGTGTTTTTTAACTAATAGCATAACCCCTCCTCCCTTCCTATCCTGTCTATCCTTTCTGTAGACGTTGTACTCCCCAAATTCCAGTTCTGCATTCCTTATATCTGTGTGACACCACGTCTCTGATATCCCAACAATATCTGCCTTTGATGTTTTGAGTAATACCTCAAATTCATCAAATTTATTTACTAAATTTGATGTTACCAAAGTCTTGTCTAGATGATCCTACAGTGATTCTTTAACCAGTGCCTCCATTAATTTCCCTGGAACAGAAATTAAACTAACAGGTCTGTAATTACTTGTCACTGTTTGATCCTCCTTTGTGAATTGAGGTCACATTTCTACATCTCCTGTCGATGGGTGCCTCTCCTGAGTCCAAGGAAGCTCTCATAATTATGGCTAAGGGTTTGCTTACTTCCTTTCCTGCCTCCTTTAATATAACTGGATAGATCCCATCCACCCCAGGTGCCTTTCTTGTCTTTATCTTCAACAATTTCTCCTCCACTTTGTTCTCTGTTATTACAAAATCATCTAGCTGGCTGCCAGAGTTTAATTCACCTCTGGCATTCCCCTTCCTAAATAACTCCATGTGTGAATGTAGATGCAAAATACTCATTTAGTTTGTTAGCTACCTGAGCAGGGTCATTAACAGTTGAACCATTGATATCAAGTGGACCAATCTGATTCATCCCCTTCCATCTAGAGTTTACATAAGTAAAGAACTCTTTGCTGTTTTTCTTTGCATCCTTTGCCAAAGGTTTCTCATAATCTGCCATTGCCTGCCTAACCTCCTTTGTAACAGACCAGTTTATATCTTTCATAGGCTTCCATGTCACCTGTTAATTTATATATATCCCATGCATTCTTCTTCTCTGCCACATGTCTTGTTAGTTCATCTGACATCCATTTAGGCCTTGAACAATATTTCTTAGTTGGTATGAAAAACGTAGTAGCTTCCAAGATTAATTCTTTGAATGCTTCCCATTTTGACTTTGCTTTTGCTAACATCACTTGGTCTCACTGTATAGAATTTAAATACTGTGTCAGACCACCGTAGTCACCTTTACGAAAGCAAAAACCCTTCCCTTTACCCCTGATGGTAGTTACCTCTTTGAGTAAATCCCACTCTAGATAAAGGAACTACTAGGTGATCACTACCACCTAGTAGTTCCTTTATCTGCAGATTCTTAACGCATGAAGAATCAGTACTGATAATCAGATCAAGAGTATTACTCCCTCTAGTTGCCTCCCAAACATGTTGCTGTAGAAAACAATCATCCAAGAAATCCACAAAAGCCTTGGTTTTGTGTTTGTGTGACCAACCCACAAATTCCAGTCAATATCTAGGAAATTAAAATCCCCCATTATAAAACACTGATTTACTGGCCCAATCTATTTCTCTGTACAGTTGTTTGTTATACTCATCAGGGTCATTAGGCCTATAACACACTCCTATTCTCAATTTTGCTTTCTCAGTGCATGAGAAAGCAAAATTGCACTCTGCACTGTCCAGCCATGTTGACTGGTTGTACTTCCTTGGATTTTGTGTTTCTTAACTAAGAGCTTAACCCCTCCTACCTTCCTATCCTCTCTATCCTTCCTGTACACATTGTACTCTCCAAATTCCAATTCTGCACTGCTTATGTCTGTGTGACACCATGTCTCTTATATCCCAACAATATCTGCCTTTGTCTTGACTAGCACTTCAAGCTCATCGAATTTATTAACTATACTCCTAGCATTGGTGTACATGCAAGTATACATGCACCTGTTCCTTTTCTTAGCTACTCTAACACAGCCCATGTATTTACTAGTTCTGCAGTGACTCCCAGCAGTCTCTGGAATCCCCTGCACCTTGTTTTCCAGGCTACTACTCATTCCAATGGAAGCAGTGCAAGAATCATTTTTATCTCTGCCAGCGGCTACTTAACAGTAGCCGCTGGCAGAGGTGAAAAGCTAGCAGTTTTCCAACCCACCTAACACTGCCTCGATAGCATCAGCAAATATTCTTGCACCCTTTCTATTTAAGTGTATCCCATCCCTGTAGAAGCAGTCTCTTATTATTAAGCAGAGACCAGGCTGAGAAAAATTCTAACCCTTGAGCCTTACACAACCTCTCCAAGACCGAATTGATTGACAAAGCTCTCATCATATACTTCCTCCTATCGTGTCTGGCAGAATTGCAGACACTTTCAAATTCGACCCTAACTCACGGCTTTTTTTTTTTCAACAGTGACCTGTACTTGTTAAGTAATTCCATCAGTCTCCTACTCTTAATATCATTAGTGCCAACGTGTACAACAATATCACTATTTTGAAGAAACAGTGTATATTATATTTATTTTGAACTTACCTAATTGTTTTACATGGTTTAAACTATAAACCACACTTTTTTGTTACATAAACAGAAATAAACACAAGTAATTGCACACAAATAAGAGTGTAATGAATCTTTGGAAGATTTATTTTTTGAAATACGTAATTTTGAACTTTTTTTGAACCATGTGAGATTATTTTTGCCATCGAGATCTCTCATCCTCTTTAATAACGATATCTATATAGTTTGAGAGGGGCCTTCAAATGCATTACACAGCAGGAGTAATATTTGAGCATAACAACCAGTCACTAAAAGTAGGTACTGTAATTTTTCTGCAGGGGGCGACAGTGGTTCGGATAATCTATGTTCTGCTGTACGTTGCAAAATTGAGCGGCATGCAAGGGTAATTTTTTTAAAAGATTTAACAATTTTCGCATGCACTCTTAAAAAGGTTCACCACCCCTGCTCTAGAAGGAAGGGGATGAATCAGATTGGTCCACTTGATATCAATGGTTCGACTGTTGATGATTCTGCTCAGGTAGCTGACAAACCGAATGAGTATTTTGCATCTACACTCACATATGAGGAATTTTTTAGGCAAGTGGAGGCTAGAAGTTTATCAAACTCAAACAGGGAGCTAAATGATTTATAGCTATAGGTGGGTTGCAAAAAAAATCTGCAAATACCAGTCCGTGCTTGAAAAAGTGTGGGAAATCCTGTTTTAGACCATCTTAATCTTGTTTCCCCTTGCCTTTTCCAGTGTGTTTACGGGTACAATTTGCATCTTGTGCATGCATGCATAGAAAGAATGAACAAAAAAGCAGAATAACCAGAAGGGAACAACTGTACTCCTCTACCTAGGATTAACTGATCCAACCTCAGTTGAGCGGAGCTTTAGAATTTCCTCCAGTATTTGACAAGACTTTAACTTGGACTTCAAATTAATTGCAAATTCCAGTGTTTTGTACTGACCGAGCTGCCATAGAAGACAGTATAAGTAACGAACTCTGAAAATATTTTGTTATATAACTTTCAAATAATAAATCTTGAATATTAGAAGTATTTTTAATAGCAGACAATGACATTAGAAGAAAGAAAGCTGTGGGAACATTTTATTTTCCTATCGGAGGTAGCATTACAAATATTTATATCCTGGCCAAGTTATTGACAGGTAGATATGATGTACCAGTCCTATCAGGCATCATCTCGCACCCATGAATTCTGATGCAACCATGCAGTCTGCAAATCAAACCACTTTGCTCCAAACTAATCTCCTTGAAAAGCTTTAACAGGATGTTCCCACTTAATACAATGGAAATCCTGAACTAGTTTCAAGTTAACTGTGAAAAATTATGCTCCAGTAAGACCTACAGAATGACCATCTTCCAAGGGTCCATCTACCATCTTCCAGTAAGACCTACAGAATGACCATCTTCCAGTAAGACCTACAGAATGACCATCTTCCAAGGGTCCATCTACCATCTTCCAGTAAGACCTACAGAATGACCATCTTCCATCTTGCAAGTAAAAATTGAGCTGGGAAGCCTGTCCCCTGTTGAAGGCATCCCCAATGTGCAGTCCTCAAAATCCCTGCTGCATTTTCAGATGTCATTTTGGAGGTTGACTGCCTAGTGACAATCTTTTTGTTTCTATGCATGCTGCCATCATGCAGTTAGTGTGTGATGTGTGTTAAGCTTTACATGTTGTGGATACGCCTCTTTGAGACACCCAGCATGAAGGACCTTTTTTTTATTTATAAACTGTCAATTTTTTGTAAATTTTATTCAAGTGTTTAAAGAGAAGCAAATTAAGTCACATGATGACTTAATTTGCTTCTCATTTTACAATGACACATGACTAATTGATCTTTAATTAACGTTCCACTGCAGGAACAAATATGTTAATTCTTTTCTAGGCTCAAAAATTAGATTGATAATATCATCCGAACTGATATAGTGTTAATATCCATCAGTAAAGCATCTAAACATGATATATTTTGAGGTGCAGGCAAACTTGCAATATAAATATAGTCACTTGTAGCTAAGTATTTTTAAAATGAAATCAAGGTTATTGCACATGGCGATTACTCTTTTGGTGTCTACTACTCTATGATCACTGTAGCATGCAGTTAAATTAAATAAGGTTGTTGAGATAAAATAAAATAAACTAGAACTAAATGAGCTTTGAAAAGTCCCCTACCAGTCCTCTTTTAGTGGGTTTTCCAGTCATTTGGTATGTTTTTCTGGGTGCAACCATTTTTGATGCATTGTGTAGGGATCACAATTCAGGGTGGTTTTTTTTTTTTTTTGGCAAGTATTTATTTTGGTAGAAAACTGCTTATAGATTCTTTAGGCTGTTTAGACAACCATGAATTACTTTGGCTCCACTCCATATCTTAATTCATTCCTGCAGCCTTATCTTATTCCTAGATAAACATTTTTTTAGTTGACACCTAGAGACGGTCAATACAAGTAGTAACCTTGTTTTCATCTTAAAAATACTTAGCTACACAGTGAAGTGTTTATATTCATATAATGTAATTTATAATAAAATTTTATGTGTTTGATTTTTCTTTGGAAAAAAAATAACACATCTTGCTATAAACAAATAACTTTATTCACCCCCATCCCCAACTAATGTGCACAGAAAAACCTTAGTACTTTGAAAACTTTGCCATTTCACTATCATTTGTTACAAACTGAAAGCGAATAATATACAGGGTTTGTTGTTGTTATTTCTCAAGAGTTGATTTCTAATTAGAAATTGTTGAATGATTACATTGTATTCTTGATAAACTCATAATTAATCATTGAGAATAACCCTCAATATAAAGAGTAGTTAGTATAATTTTTTATACTAATAAAATAAATGCAACGAGGCATAATAAGTTATGGATTGGTAACATACTACAAAAATAGTAATGAAATATCACCATATATTCATCCATAATGGAAAAAACTATGAAAGTACTATAAATGGCATCACGAGTTACTGTGTACTGCATTACCTCGAATAAGTAACGCTTCACCAATAAAGAAGACTATTGTTACTTATTCTCAGGGGATACCACCACCATCCAGACGGCACAGTTTCAAGGCTAGTTGGCCTATCATCAGTGGGCAGGTAGGTACCTCAGTATAGCAATCATGCCAACCCAGTTGTGAAGTATAATTCTGCAATGTGAGAGATGCCAGTTGGTGTACATAGTAGTAATATTAATAAAATAAACGCAACAAGGCATAATAAGTTATGGATTGGTAATATACTATAAAAATAGTAGTGAAATACCACCACATTTATTTGTAATGGAAAAAACTACATTGTAGTTTTTTCCATTACGGTGATATTTCATTATAATGGAAAAAACTTACCATTACGTAATGGAAAATTTTTTCCATTATGAATAAATATATGGTGATATTTCACTACTATTTTTATAGTATGTTACCAATCAGTAACTTATTATGCCTTGTTGCATTTATTTTATTAATAGTACTACTATGTACACCAACTGGCATCTCTAATGTTGTGGAATTATACTTCACAACTGGGTTGGCATGATTGCAACACCTGTCCACTGATGATAGGCCAACTAGCCTTGAAATGGTGCCATCTGGGTGGTGGTATCCCCCGAGAATAAGTAACAATAGTCTTCTCTGTTGGTGAAGCGTTACTTATTCGCGGTAGTGAAGGAGTAGTTGCAATATGAGATGCAATTAAATCAATGCCATTTATAGTACTTTCATACGTAATGAAAAAAACCTTGCGGATAAATATACGGTGATATTTTGCTACTATTTTTATAGTATAATTTTTTTTATGTGATATGTTGTTATTCCAAGGTTTATATCAGGTTACGAAGGACTGGAAAAATTCCTGAAATGTGCTGATTTTTCTGTAATAAAAATTAGGTTATTTGTTATGTAATGGTGCAAGTTGAATAGAATCCCCATGAAGGCTAACTCTTTGTTAAAAGAGTGAAATAAGGTTAAGTGTTGATTCTATTTCAATAAATATTTATTTTCCAGAACTAGAGTTCTTGGCAAACAATCATATTGACTGTATGTGTCAAAATGATTTATTCATGTTTTGGTTAAATGTTCTTAACAAAATTTCTTTCCCAAGAAATTCTCATTTTATGTTTAGTCTTAGTATTAGCAATGGCAGATGATGCTACACCACCAGAATGAAGTTGGTTCCAGCAAACAGTTAGCTGAAAGCAAATTTTCACAGATCTATTTTACAATCAGTTTTTTCCCTCCTCTTAAATTTCAATTTGGTCCTCTTATGGTGTGTCATTTGAGAAAGAGTAAGGATGTCATCAGATTTTGTTTTCTCAGTCAAAATTTAAAACCTTAAACATCTTGACAGGTCAAAAATTAATATTGGTATTTCAGTAACAATACAGGCAATCCCCATATAACACAGTATGTCTACAACACAGTTTTGCTTTAACACGATTGATAAATTACAGCAATCCTCGCACAGCATGGTACTTATATAACAAGGTTTTGCACTAACACAGAATTGTGGCAAACCTCTCTTAACACTATTTTTGAGTTTTTATGCGGGGAACTGCTATTATATTGGGTGCAATTTTTCAACATTTCCATTCTTTTTTTTTTGTTTTTTGTGAATCCCTGCTGTTGACTTGCTAGTCATTATGCAAAAAAATTACTGGGAAATCCCCACGCTATTGAACTTGTGCTTGTTTCTTGTTTCAGACCATAAAAAATTGACTTCGAAGCATGCAGTTCGTGACTTTTAAGGTTATTTTGGCTTTTATTTGATCGTTTATGAATTTTGCTAAGTATGTATTACTAAACCTTGTTCTTAAGAACCGTATTGGAATAGTTTCTTTGTTGTGAATTAAATTTCAGCTCTAAATTATGTCTAAGGAAAGTAAAAAAGCACTGCTCAAAAGACTTTCTCTAGAATCAAAGATACAAATTTTGGATTGTCTTAAAAAGGGGAAAAGGTATCATATGTTGCAAAAAGTTTTTAAATTTAAATGAAGTAACAAGTCTTACCATAAAGAAAAATGAGGATCTTGCAGGATCTTTCATTTCCACAAATATGACAACTTGTCCCTGAGCACCAATAATTCAGAAAATGAAAAAAGCACTCAGTATTTGGATTGATAATTGCAGTAAAAAATGGATCCAATTAGATATCAATGTAATTAAACAAAATGCACTAAATTTATAACCATTTACACTGAGTTTATTGCCAGTAAAGGTTGGTTTGAGCAATTTAAAAACTGCTTCTCATTATATAATATAAGAATTCAAGGGGAAAGTGCAACGGCTGATAATGAAACTGCCGAAAAGTGTGCAGAGGAATTTAAAAAAATTATTGAAGAGCACAGATATACACCACATCAAGTTTTCAATGCCAATAAGACAGGTCCTTGGTGGACAAAAATGCCCATCAGAATGTTTATTTAAAAAAAAGAGGAAACTGCATCAGATTTAAGACATCAAAAGATCGTGTAACGTTATTTATATGCTGTAATGCATCAGGAGATTACATAATAAAACCTATGCTAGTTTATAGATCCTATACTCCTCGTGCAATGAAAGGTGTAAATAAAAACGTGTTACTGGTATATTGGAAAGCAAATAAAGTTTAAACTTAAATTTACAAAGATCTATCAAACAAATCCAGATTACTGATTTTTTAAAGAGAGCAGAAGATGCACAAAATCTAGATGCTACAGAAGAAAGTTCAGAAGATGAAGATATTCTGCAACAGAAAAAAGTTCTTGTTTGATTGTGCTTCGCAGTGATGAAGAGGAAGAAAATTAAATGAATGTATATTATCTGACATATGTATTAGTTTGTAAGATGTTTAAGTTATTACTATTTTTAATAAAAAATTAAGTTTCCGATAGTTATAAAAAAAGTGTATTTTTGTTAGTTTTTGGAATGTAACCCCCCCCCCCCCCTTTTGTACTGGTTCTTGGTCCATTATAACACGGTTTCACACTATACGAGGATTAGTATGAATTGAATAGCAATTAAAATTTTCCTTCAAAAATTAAGTTAAATGAAAAGTATCCTTTAATTACTTCTTACCCATTTGGATTATCTGTTTTTGATATTGTCTTTGTGTTGTTTTTGTGTATGATAACTGTTTATTTTAGGAGAAAAATTCATTTATTTTGTGTAGCCCCATGAATTTGATGAGTGTCGATTTGATGTCAGTGTTAATGACTGTGTTTGGTACCTACGTGCTGAAAGTCCAGAAGAAAGGAATAAGTGGGTTGAAACCTTAGAGGCATGTAAGGTAAAAATTTTGATCTTTTTAATAATAAGGATCAAAAATTAATATTGGTATTGTAATAACAATAGTATGAATTGAATATTGGTTATATATCTGTTTTCATTCTAACAAAATTATGCCTCTTTTCATATAAAGGTTGATTATACTGGAGTTTGATGGCTTTAGATTTTCAGATATTTAGAATTAATACTTTGTTAAATTGAACAAGTACAATTAAATAAATATACTCTAAAAGCAATGAATAACTGGACTCATTTTGATTTATGAGTAAACCCTCGATTTTACAGACTAATGGGGGATAGGGGTATCCATTATTGCTGAATATCTGTTAAATTGAATGTTTTTTTTTCCCAAGACCATTTGTAACCTAACATAATTGACAGTTTATAAATGGTTACTCTGTGCATGTCTGTACAGTAGACTCTCGATTGTCCGGGATAAAGGTAAAAAAAAAATTACTGGATAATTGATTTCCCGGTTAATCTAAAAATATAGTAAGTCCCCGACATATGCAAGAGATACATTCCAGGACTTATTGCGTAAGTCGAGTTTTATGTAACTTGCGAATGATTAAATATTGCTACTATATCCCTGATATGCCAAAATTACGAAAACCACATAATATCCTCAGAAGAATGAAGAAAAATAGTTGTATATTTTTAATTAGTTCAATAAAAAACTATCTGGGGACAGCGGTGATGTAGCCAGAGTGGTACATAAGAAAAGAAAATATAAAAGGAAGAAAAAACGCATTTTATATAATTGTACTGTAAAACCGATATGTATTTCGTAGTCTTGGTTATTATAGTTGACTTCATTATCACTTCTCGTATCCTGTCTTTCTCCTTTATTGTGTTCACTGTTGCCACTGACAAATCTGAATTCCGCATGATACTTATTAATGTTTGGCCGTTTTCATACATTATTTTATGTTATTTATTTTATATTATATTTTATATTTATTATGATATTGATTTTATATTATTTCATAATTTTATTATTTTAATTTTCTGATCCAACTTGATTGCTTTCCTTTCTTGATACATTTACTAGTAGCGCTGTCACTTATTCTCTTAGTCGGCACCGTGATAACAGTCAAAATTAAATTTTCTGAAAAGAACTTCACAGGGAGCGAAAACTCGCTATTATCACCCCACGCGAGCACACATTTTACTAAAGCACATTTCTAGAGGTCACCACCATAAAACAATAAAAACTATTTGCACTTCTGGTTTATTGGGCTTTTCTGTTAACGCAATTCATTATAAACGGGTAGTAAACTCTATCTTATTGCATCTGCAATAATACTGATTGCTTGGAATTCTGTGGGTTTTTACATTATTACTGTGAAATGTGTGTCCCCCTTCACTGAAATCTTCAGTCTTATTAAAAAATATATAAATAACATAACGTAAGTCGGTGACTTGCTGTATCGAAAAATGTTCAGCAACCTATGTAAAAAGTATGGCGATAGATAAAAAATGAAAAAACTTACCACGTACTGCTCGCGTGTCGAATACGATGCTTCTGTTTATTTTTTACAATGTCACGTATGGTTTGGTCACCAACATTATAATGGTTCTTTAGAGATTTAATGGCTGCACCATTTTTAAACTTTTGAATAATTTCAAGTTTTTGTTTAATTGAAAGCACAACCCTTGTATTTGCCCATCATTTTTGCGATTTCTAAACAAAAAAAAATTCTGTCATCCCTAACATTAATAACGAAACAAAATTTGTCCTTTTGTGGTGCGACAGAACATAACAATAGAAGACGCACTAAAACAAACTAAACATTTGGTCTTTTTTTTTTTTTTTTTGAGTGGCAGGTGTGAAGATGGGGGGGGGAGTTGCAAGATAATAGGTACACTATTTCCCAAGGACAACATATAATGCCAATTATTTGCGACTCACAGAACATCTGTTTATATCTTTATATTTATTACTTAACTTTTATATAAGATTTCTGGTTGAATTTTTTTTTAATTTGAATCTTGAAGTTGCCCTGGTTAATCCGATCCCATTAAATCTAGTCTGCTGTATTAGAAACACCGAAATAAAGTTAAATGATAAAAAAGCTTTAATTTACTTTGATTTTATTGGTTGATATGTAGTTAGAAAATAATTTGCTGCAACTGTACAATAGTTCTGGAAGAACTTTATTCAGAGTTGGAGCTAAGAAGCTAAAGTTGAGATGATGTACACACTTTCTCTTTAAAAAGAGGAAGTGTGTACATCAGTGTTGCATAGAAATTAAAGTGGTAGAGAAGTTAGACTCTGGTGTGTCTCTGTTTCCCACATTTGTGAGGAATAAAGCAAGAAAAATCCAACCCAGATGTTCTTAATACTAAGAGTCTAACTTATCTATCAGCTTTAATTTCTATGCAACAGTGATGTACGCATTTTCTCTTTTCAAACTGTTTTTTAGGGGTCAGTGTGAGATACTATTAGTTAGGTTATAATAAAGAAACAGGGCACAGATAATTACTTAACAATATAATAATGTGTGTATCCATTTACAGACAGATGTTTACTAGCAGCTGCTGACTCGTGAGTTCATTTTTCCTATCTCATGAGCATACTAAAAACAGTTGGCAAACCATAAGATGGAAGCTTGTTTAGAAGACCTTTATGCCAAACACGATCAAAAGCCTTTGAGATGTCAAGAGCAACTACTTGTGTTTCACCGAACCTTTCCATTGAATTAGTCCATAAATGGGTAACATAAGCCAGAATATCACCAGTGGATCGACACTGATGGAATCCACACTGGCGATCGTTGATCAGACCGAAGGTTTCTAGGTAGTTTAAGAGTTGGCGGTTAATTGATTTCTCCATTACTGTAGAAAGAGTAGAAGTAATTGCAATGGGACGATAATTGGATGGGAGGGATTTGTCACCCTTTTTAGGAACTGGCTGGATATGAGCAAATTTCCAAGCAGAAGGAAAAACACCTTTGGAATAAGAAAGTGAAAAAAGGTTGCAAAGAATAGGAGTAAGTTCAGGAGCACAGATTTTGAGAACAAGTGGAGAAATACCATCAGGACCTGGAGCTTTCTTAGCATCAAGGTTCATCAAAATCCTTCTGATATCCTTTTGACGGAAGACCACAGGAGGCATTGAATGGAGCGTGTTAGGAATGGTGGGAGGTGTTTTACCAAGATCATTAATACATGAGCTCAAAGAAAAATGGGATGCTAGCAGGTCAGCTTTATCCTTGGCTGAAGTGACAACAGAACCATCTGGTTTGGACAGAGGTGGGAGCAGAGATGGGCAAAAGTTGCGGCCAATAGCTTTGGCAAGAGACCAGAATGCTCGGCTACCATTAGGGCAAGAAGCAAGTTTTCTACTCTTAGCCTGTTCAAACTCTAGTTTGGACTGATTAATAACTGCTTTACAATTGTTGCGAGCTTTGGTGTAGGCAGAAAATGAAACTGAAGAATTGGAAACAAGCCAATTACGATATGCAACGTTCTTCTCTTGGACAGCCTTAGCACATTTATTGGAAAACCAAGGTTTAGATAAAGGACGAGATTTTAAAGTGGAGTGTGGGATAAAGGATTCCATTCCTGCAAGAATAATTTCACTGACACGATCTGAGCAAACGTTGACATCAGAAGTTTTGAAACAGTAATCAGACCAAGGAAAAGAAGAAAAGAAGTCTCGCAGGTCATCCCATTTTGCATTCTTGTAATGCCAAACAATACGAGGTTGGGAATAGCCATGAGATAAAGGTTCCATTGGAGAGGAGGCAATCACCAAGTTGTGATCTGAAGTGCCTAAAGGACCTCTCACTTCAACCTTGTACTTAGAAGGGTTGTTTGTGAGAAAAAGATCAAGCGCATTGGCTGTATGATTAGGATTGTCTGGTATTCTTGTAGGTAAATGAACAATCTGTGCTAGGTCATTAGTAATTGCAAAAGCCTCAGCATCTCGACCTGCTGGGTCGGTGTGACTAGAAAACAGAAGCCAGCTGGAGTTGTGAACGTTAAAATCACCAAGGAAAATTACCTCACTGTTAGGAAAGTTGGACTGGAGAAA
This sequence comes from Mastigoproctus giganteus, assembly GCF_048544385.1. Taxonomy (NCBI): domain Eukaryota; kingdom Metazoa; phylum Arthropoda; class Arachnida; order Uropygi; family Thelyphonidae; genus Mastigoproctus; species Mastigoproctus giganteus. Next base: position 206,737,246 of record NC_143584.1, on the reverse strand, counting down.
GTCAAGTTGCAAAGAGAGGAAGTCAAAGAGCTCCAAGTGATTAGTGGAGTTGGGAGAACGGTAGAGACAACAGATGAATTTGACACAATGAGGTAGAGAGATTTTAAGCCAGAGAAGATCAAAGAGAGGAGATTCCAAATTGCCAAGTCTCTGACAGGGAATATCAGAACGGACATATGCACAAGTACCACCTTTGAGGCGAAAGGAATCATACAGCAAATAATTTGGACATCTGAGATGAGCAGTAGTTGAATCAACTGATAACTGAGATTCAGTCAGAAAAAGTACATGGGGTTTGGAAGACTGCACGTGGAAATGGACATCGTTGAGATTAGAATTGGGACCACGTATATTTGTGAAATGAATTAGGAAGTCCTTGGGAGGTTTAGATCTTTTCGGAGATGTGCTTGCTCTATTATTTTGACAAATCATGGTGTATTCAATAGTAAGAAAAAGTGGGTGGGACATGATGTATGAAGTAATGAAATTTTTGGGTATGGTGTACATGTGGTAAGAATATACCCAGATCCTTGACATAACATGGCCTCGACAATGCTCCCCGCATACACACTACTCGGACTCCCTCCAGTCACTATCTGGCAGAGTAGAGGTAGCAAGATTATACACTAGCTGATCCGGACGCTTCCTAGAGAGTTACCAATAGGTTCAGTCCGGTGTACTAACTAGTGGCCGGCCTGCGAACACTGTTTTAGAGCTGTACCCTCGAAATGTAAGGAATATTGGATCTCGCCACGACATTCATCATAACCTCAAAAATCATCAATCATACTGCATGATGGAAGAGATAGGGAAGGGTTGGCCGGAACTTAGCTCTAGAGACTAAACATGGGTTCCACCACTTCAAGCCTCCAATAAGCAAAGTGGTGGTATTTCACCGGTTGATGAGAGTCATCTACCACCTAGTACTGCCTGGTAACATAGAGGGGCGGCGTTCCTCCATGTGGTGTGGGCGCCACACCTCGACCCCTGCTTACCTTGGTTCACACCTGGGTGGTCACCCACCATGTATTTGTGCATGAAGGTTATACCCAGGATTACTAACAGTCCCACCATCGTGAAGGTGCAAGCAGAAGATTTGGCTTTCATAGACCGTCCGGACTTCGCCGAAATTGGGTCCACTTTGACTTGTGTGTCACCCGAATATCAGTTCCATCAGCGTTTTAGACTCCCAGGTAGCAAGAACAGCTTGTCTGGCATATCTGAGAGAATGTCTGTGACAACCTCAAGGACCATTTGGACTGTGTTTGGAGTGTTTGGACTGTTTTGAAAGAGAGAGCGGAAATTATAGAAGCCAATTCAGAAGAACAGTGCCCATGGAAGTATCTGCAGAAGAGGCATGCAGCAGAAACAGTACGTCTATGAGAAAGCGAGTGGAGAGACTCTGTTAGAGATGAATCATTAATTAACCTAACTGCCCTCTTCTGAATGGAATCAAGACGCATGAGAGAGGTTTTGGGGGCACCACCCCAGATGTGGGAACAATGTTCCATGGCAGGGTGGTTGGAGGTCTTCTCAACCTCCAACCCGAGCACGGTACTAAGTACTATAGGTTATAATACCTCTCGTGTTTGGGGTTCTCATAAAAAAAAAAAATATATATTCAGAATACTCTTGTGCCTTTTTTTTTTTTTGTTAAATCAAGGTCCATAAAATTCAGGGCTTGCTATATTTGGAAAAAGTGCAGTATATACAAAGGGTACTAGGAAAGTTTTTTGCAATACAGCTTTGTTTATTTAATTTTTTCAAACTAATTTCCTCTACATTCAATACACCTCTCCATCCTCCGAAACCAATCTTTAAACCAGTTCTGCCAAGTTTCACTAGGGAGTAAAGCACACTCGTTGTCCCAAGCCCGTAGAAGGTCCTCATCACTGGACAACCGCCTCCCTTTTAGCTTCATTTTCACATGCGGGAACAGTTCAAAGTCGCAGGGAGCAAGGTCTGGACTGTAGGGAGGGTGCTCGAGAAGTTTCAGTCCTGTCGTGGTCAAATATTCGGTGCAGGCTTTGGCGCGGTTAGCTGGAGCATTATCGTAATGGAGGTACCAGGTGTCCATTTTTGACTTTGGCCGCAGGTTCTTCATAGATCCAATGACTTTAGGCAGGCATTGTTCAGTATACCACTTAGCTGTGACTGTCTTCTGCGTGTCCAAAACGACACGTTCCACAATTCCACTCGATTTGAAAAATACAGCTATCATTTTCTTCTTTACAGATCGGGATTTTCTGACAATTACGGGTGTGTCGTCATCATCAAAGACCCAAACTTTGTTTTGAGCCTTGGTCGGCAGATCGTAATAGTACAGCCAAGTCTCATCACCTGTCACGATGTTGTTCACATACCGAGATTGTCCCTTATCAAATTTTTTAACATCTCCCGGCACCAAGTCACACGTCGTGTCATCTGCTCTTCAGTCAGTTGATGCGGCACCCAGAGAGAACAAAGTTTCTTCACGTGCAAATGATCTTGCAGAATCGAACGAATTGCTGGTGCATTTAGGCCCAAAGTATCCTCTATCTGTTGGTAGGTCACTCGCCTGTTTTCGTCAAGCATTTTCCTCACAGCAGTAACGTTTTCCTCCGTAACTGACGTTCGTGGCCTTCCCGGCCTCTCAGAATCCTCCAGAGTGAAATTTCCCCTTTGGAATTCTCTATACCACCTGAATATCCTTGTACGATGTGGACAGTCATCATCTAGTGCAAGAGTCATTTCTTCTAAGCACTGGTCTATGGTTAAACCACGCACGAAATTATACCGCAAAACTGTCCTTCTCTCATTTCGTGACCACGATGCCATCGCAAGCACTTCACACTCTCACTACTAATGAATAACTGAGCCCATCGACTTGGCGCGGCGGCTACTATGCACGTATGAACATGTCTCAACATGCAGCAACAAGCAGCTTCCTGTGATTCATTGTTGCGTCATATTGCAAAACTTTCCTGGTACCCTTTGTAATGTGAATCTGTATTATGTGAACTTAGCCTTTTCCACCTTACATCCATATTCAGGCACACTGACCCAGACCCAAAATTCTCAGGGTTATATTTCTGATGCACACAGCATATACATACATACATACATACATACATACATACATACATATACAAGGCATGGCAATAAAGTTCCTGGACTGGTGTAATAAAAAGAACACAAAGTGAAGGAGCTCAAAAATTGTTTTATTTTTATTCAAAGTAATCACCACCTGATTGAATGCACTTTTTATTGTTATAAAAGTAGCCAACTCTTTTCGGAAAATGTGTCCAAAGAAATGTTCAGTTCTGCAGTTACATTTTTGCTTTGTCCCCAACATCCTGAATCTCTTTCCTTTGAGGGTAGTTTCCACCTTACGAAAGAGAAAGCTAGATTGGGAGAGTAAGGTGGATGGTTGATCTGTAAAATGCCATGTTTCGTCAGAAATATCTTCACAACAGGTGTGGAATTGGCAGGGACATTGTCATGCAACAAGAATCAGCTGCCTTTCTCTCAAAATTGCAGCCTCTCCTAGGAAATGTGCTTCGGTAGTTCTTTGAAACACCTGTACATAGAACACAGCATCGATTCTCTCCCTTTCAGGTACAAATTCCTTGTCAGTCACACCCTGTTTGTTGAAAAACATGATCAGCATAGTCTTGGACTTTGTAAATGAAACTTTTTGGGCCTTGTTGATTTTAAAGTTCACTGCATGCACTGACAGTTTTTGTGTTTTACTTAAACACCCAGCACTTATCTCCAGTGACAGTACAGTTGAAAATTAGGATTGTTTTGACAAGTTTTTCTTTGCATGATGACGCTTCTTTACTTCCTCATATGTGAGGCTGTCTGTACAGATTTTTCAGACTTTCCTTTTCCCTAAATCTTCATGCAGAATTTGACAAATAGTCTCCTTATTCATAACCAACTCCTCAGCTATCATTCTGTGTATCAAAAGTTTGTGGAAATTGTGGCAAAAGATTGTCATTTGACAATCTTTTGCCACAATTTCCACAAACATTTTCCAATAATGCCACAACTGTCGAGCACTAATTCTAATGTTAGCTTCGATAAATTAAAGCACTTTTAAAGATTTGAAATTGTTTTCCTAGAAATTTGAACCAGAAATTATTAGTTGTTTTATGTTTCAACAACAGTCCATTGTGCCATTTTTAAAGTCACAGTGCACTGTGTGCTGAGAACCACTGGTATAGAAAAATGTGGAGTGGATTTGAATTACTACAGAAAAGGTGGAGAAGGATCATTATGGTTATCTCAACATATGAACAATGTAATACAATATTTCAACATTAATACAGTATATATGTATTAATCAGTCTGATTAATGTGTTAACTGCTAGCAGTTAAGCATGAACATTATTTAGTCTAGGTCAAGGGAGACAGAAAACCATTATTGTTTCAGTGTACTTTATTCATTGGTGAAACAATTTTTTTTATTTTATTTTATTTTTTTTTATTTTGTCTTTTAAATCTATCCAAATGATTGTTTCATCACTTTAGCATAGAGTAAATAAATTTTTAGAATTCAGTCACAACTTACATGTTACTGAAGTTCACCAATATGGAAGAACTTAGGCATCACTGAAAACAAAGCAATATTGTGTATTATCCTCCACCCCCCCCCCAAAAAAAGAGAGCATGCAATGGTCAATGAGACTTTGCTTGAGTGTCAACTAATTGCCTGTATAACAGACCTTGTTTTCTATTGTATATATAATAAACCCTTTAACACATTCACTGCCTCTGACACATAAGCATTAAACAGTGATGTATATAGGCAGTCATTCTTAAGCACTAAGAGTACTGTAAAAGTAAAGGCATGTGAAATTAACAACTGCTTAATATTGCCATGTGGATTGAACTGTGCACAATTTGCAGCAATGCCTGTTTTTTTATTTATAAACTTGGTTAACAGTTTTATTTGTTTTTTGCTTCTATAGTTTCTATACATCAAATAAATCTTTGATAAAATTGGCTTATTCTGGTTTACAGCTCAGTCCAAAAGCAAGTGTTTGCTTTGCTATTAATCCCAGACTTACTTTTCGATCATTATTTAAGAATTTTCAGAATGTTGAGGAGCAACATTGAAGGAGTTGCTCTTCAACATTCCAAAAAATTGTAGCACACTGGATAAGCTCTCAAATATGGCTGGCAATAAATGTGTTAACATACTTCAGCAGTAATGTACAGAATGAATGCAGGATCCATGATGTAAGTACTTTAGTTTGATAGTTATCATTTAAAATATTTTCACAATGGAGAGTGCTGGGATTTTCTTAACCATCACCTTGTTCAGGCATCAGAGTCATCTGAAGAGGGTACCTCAGAGCTCTTCAGACTCTGAACAAACTTTAGTCAGTTTCCACTTGCACTATATGACACCGAAAAGCTTCAAGCTCTTCTGCCCTGCACAATATTGCAACATTTAATGATTTTTTTATATTGTAGTACAAAATTTTTTTTCAACGTTCTGCCAGCTACATAGAAATGCATGGAAATACTATGTATACTATGTACATCTTTTGAGTTAATCATACAAATCAGATTTAGCAGACAGGCCTCCACAAAGCTGCTACATTGTTAAAATTTGTGTAATAAGTTAGTTTATTGTATTATTATGCAAGGAAAAAGCCGTTTTCTGCATCTGCCAAAAAAAAAATAATAATCTTAAAGCATTTATACTTCTGCCATCACCAAAAAAGTTATCATTCAATTCCACTTTGAACTTTATTCACTTCTTCCATCAGGTAATGTATTCCAGTAAAATATAATAATATACTGCTGTGAGATAAATTTTATAAAATCGGCCTTCTGTTACTCCTTAAGATTTTATAATTGTGCTGCCACTGGATTCTTCATTGTCTTATCTGAGAATATATTCCCATTGTTCATTTAACTGATCTTCAGTGCATTTTGCATCTTAAGTAGGCCTTTTCACCAAAAATTCATAGTTGTCAAGCTTTTGTAGTCTGTACCCTCTAAGCTGCTCTTCGTGTGGACATTGATTAGTGCTTATTACCAATCCAGTTTCACCTGTTAATTTTTAGGTGCAGCTTCCTGAATACAATATTCCAAATGCAGTATCACTATTGTTATATAAAGAGGGATAATGACATACTTACGAGGTGCTATAAATTATGTATAGCATATTGGCTACCTGTTTACACTTCATTTCATTTCATTTTTTTATTGTATAATGGCTCCTAAGTCATCTTTGTTCCAACCAACTTTTAAAACTTCTCATTCCTAATGTGGGTGTTCTTAACCTTTTGTGAGGAAGACTTCCTCCCAAAATTGAATTTTTACCACATTTCATTTATAAATTTTGAAACTACAGTAAGAGAGGCAAGGTGATAGGAAAAAATTGGAAGGGAAAAAAAACCATGGGGAAAAAAAAAAAAAAAAAAAAGAGAGAAAAAAAAAAGTTAAGAACCCATACACAATTGTATTAGGAACATTTTTAAACAGGTAAACACAAAGCATTAAACTTTAGCTGCCATTTTTCAGACTGTCAGTAATCCATTCAATTAATTTTGAATGGGTTACAGATATGGTCTGCAAAATGGCCTGGTTAACCACTCTTTAATCTTTGAGCCATCAGCATGCTTTGGGAGCTTCACTTGTACCCCTTCATAATTATTAAGAAAGATTATTATTATTAGCCATATGGTGCAAGGAAGCCTGAGGCTTATGCTGCACCGGCCAAAAAAATTTCTGAATTACCCTGAGAGAGAGAGAGAGAGAGAGAGAGAGAGAGAGAGAGAGAGAGAGAGAGAGAGAGAGAGAGAGAGAGATGTATAAAGGAATCGCCAAGAAAGAAGAATGCTGATATCCAGCTCAGGACCCTGGGATTAAATTAGTCCGTGAGTCGGACATGACTTGAAATATAAGCAAATTTCCAAGCAGAATGAAAAGCACTAGTGGAATAAGACAGTGTTTAAAAAAAAAAAAAAAAAACCATGGAAAAGGAGCAAACTCCAGCAGTGCAAGTTTTTGAGAACAAGAGCCGAAAAATATCATCAGGACCCGGAGCTTTATTGGCATCAAGATTGTTCAAAATTCTTCTGACATCCTCTTGACGGAAGATCACAGGAGGCATTTCATGGTGTACTGGGAATGGTAGGAGGTAGTTTACCAAAATTGTCAATACACAAGTTAGAAGAAAAGTAGGATGCAAGCAGTTCAGCTTTGAATGCAGTGACAATAGAACCATCAGATTTTTAACAGAGGTTGGCGGTAAAGATGGGCAAAAGATGCAGCTAACAGCTTTGGCTAGAAACCAGAATACTCTACTACTGACTGAATAAGAAGCAAGTTTTCTACTCTTAGCCTATTCAAATTATAATTTGGACTGATTAATTGTTGTGAGCAAATGTGTTTTACAGTTGTTGTGAGCTTTGTAGACAGAAAGTGAACCTGGAGATTTGGATGCATGCCAATTGAGGTATGCAATATTCTTATATTGCATACCTATTATGTATTATAATAGATATGTACTTATTATATACATATTAGATTTCATCCCTACAAGAATAATTTCACTGACAGGATCTGAGCAGATACTGACATCATAAGACATAAAACAATGATCCAGTCAAGGAAAGGAAGAATAGAAATTTTGCAATCTTGTAATGCCAAACAACATGAGATTGAGAATGGCCAAAGGAGAAAGGCTTCATTGGAGAAGAGACCATCACTACGTTTTGTATGAGGTGCCTTAGAGGATCACTCCCCTCAACCATGTACTTGGAAGGGTCATTTGTGAGAAAAAGATCAAGGGTGTTGGTTATGTGGTTAAAATTGTTGGTTATTCTGGTATGTAAATGAACAATCTGCAAAGTCATTAGTAATTGTAAAAGTCTCAGCATTTCCAAGTGATTAGTGGTGTTGTGAGAACAATAGAGGCAACAGATGAATTTGACAGAATGGGGTAGAGAGATTTTAATCCAGAGAAGATTGAAAAGAGGAGATTTAAAATTGCTAATTCTCTGAAAGAGAATGTCAGAGTATAAATAATGCCAAGTACCACCTTTAAACCGAAAAGAATTATGCATTGAATAATTAGGACAACTAAGCTGAGCAGTAGTTGAATCAACCAACAATTGGGATTCTGTCAGAAAAAAGTAAGTTGGGCTTGGCAGACTGTAAGTAGAAATGGAGGACATCATTGATATTGGAACCAAGACCACATATATTTGGGAAATGAAGGAGGAAGTGTTTGGAAGGTTTAGATCTTTTTGCAGATAAGTTTGTTCTTTAGTTTGACTATTCATGAAGTATTCAGTAGTAATAAAAGGTGGGGAGGACATGTTGTATGAAGTAATGAAATTTTTGGATATGGCATACACATGTCAAGAATATACCCAGCTCCTTGACATAATGTGGCCTTGACAATAACCCCCCCCCCCCATACACACTACCCAGACTCTGTTCAATCAATATCTGGCAGAGAGGCAGCAAGGTTATATACTAGCTGATTCAGAAACCTCCTAAAGTGTTACCAATAGGTTCAGTCTGGTGTACTTTGTAATGGTCATGTGAATATTTTAGAGCTGTACCCTTCAAATGTAAGGAAAATTTGATCTTGCCATGATGTCAATCATACCTCAAAAGACATCAAACATATGGCATGATGGAAGAGATGGGTGGTTGTTAGAGCTTTTTTTCTGGAGCCTAAACATGGGTTTCACCACTTCAAGTTTTGAGCAAAGTGGTGGTATTGCCCTTGTTGATGAGCATCCTACCATCCTAGAGAATTTCTGATTCCACTCATTTCTAATTGATATCCTTAATGATATGAGATTAGATGGTTTTGACCCCTCCCATACTTGCTGGATCTGAATTCCTGTGAAGATTAGCATTAGTAGATGCATATGATGCAAGAAAGCAAGCTTATATATAGCATCAGTCAAAAAAAAAAAAAAAAAAAACCTTCACATTTCACCCATCCATTCACTCCAAATGCTTGTCCAGTTCTGCCTTAACTTATTTAAGTTTTTGACCTCTGCTATGACAGATGGAGGGGCTTAGAGGGGAACAGGTATCCTGTGTGCTATCAGACACTCAGCCTAAAACACTGATGGATCCAATATCTCTATTACAGAAGATTTAGGAGAAGTCCGGTTGGCCTGCTTCCCTAAAATCCACTCGTGCACACCTTCTCGATGGTAAGCCCTGTTACGTCACTTAGGTGGCAACGAACGTGTAGAGTGGTTCTCTTCAAGACGCCTGGTCAGCATGAAGAGGAAAAGACCAAACACTCCAGCAATGAGAGCACAACAATACAAATGGCCCTCAGTCCCCAGCAGCTTTCACTCTCCCTCTTACGGCAGCGAGAGGATCAGAGTGGAAGCAGAGGGTGCTAAGAATCTCTGGGTACGACCAGGCTGCCATGCACGGAAATTGAACTTGGCCTGTTATAACGTACGATCACTCATTGGTGAAGACAGGATATTAGAGCTGGAAAAGGAATTAGAAAATGTGAATTGGAATATCATCGGTTTGGCTGAAACAAGAAGAAGAAATGAATCACTTATAAGTTTATCAAGTGGAAATCTGCTGTACACCAATGGAAACAGTGAAAGGAGTGAAGGTGGAGTTGGGTTTCTGGTCCATAAAGATTTTAAAAACAACATTTTGGAATTCAAAAGTACATCACCAAGGGTGTCAAGACTAATATTCAAGATTTCTAAGAGGTACAAGCTAAAGATTATAATGATTTATGCACCAACATCGAGCCATGATGATGAAGAGGTTGAAGAAATGTACACTGAAATTGAGAGTCTTCTAGATGAGCAGAAAACCCACTACACTATTATTATGGGGGACTTCAATGCTAAGGTTGGAAAAAGGCAAAACAGCGCAGAAAGAGGAACTATAGGAAATTTTGGAATTGGTGAAAGAAATAAAAGAGGTGAAAGACTTGTGGAATTTGCAGAATCTCAAGGACTGTCAGTAATGAACACTTTTTTTCAAGAAAAGAGTGAACAGAAAGTGGACATGGAAGAGTCCAAATGGATTAACAACTAATGAAATCGACTTCATCCTCACTAACAGAAGATATATTGTGAATGATGTTACCGTCCTGAATAAGGTAAATGTTGGAAGTGATCACAGAATGGTAAGATGTACACTTGATATAGATGTAGGAAAGGAAAGGAAAAAACTGACTCGAGTAAATAATACAAAGGTCTTTGAAATAACAGAGGAGGAGAAAAAGCAGTATGTACTGGAACTTAAGAACAAGTTTGAGCTTCTGCAGACTGCTCAGGACCAAGATACCGACGAGGAATATTACAACTTTCTGAAAGTGATAAAGCCCAAGAAACCTATAGGGAAACAGAAATCCAAAGAAGAAAAAATTAGTCAAGAAACACTTGTCATGATGAACCAAAGACGACAAATGAAGAGCAAGAAAAACACTGACAGGGAGAAAATTGAGTATACTGAGTTATGCAAAGCCATTAGAAAGAGACTCAGAGAGGACATAAGAAGATTTAACACAAGAAAAGTAGAACAAGCATTAAGGGAAAACAAAGGATTTAAATCAGCAGCCATGAGCAGTAATACAGAAAGACAAATGATACTGAAACTGAAGAATAGCGATGGTGTACTTATAAACAGCAGAGAAGGCATAATTCAAATAGCAGAAGACTACTATAGAGAATTATACAAGGAGCGAGGGAATAATACCAGCAGTGAGGAAGATGGATTGCAAAGTAGCAACACATACGACATACCCGATATTCTTCCTGATGAGGTAGAACATGCATTGAAGAAAATGAAGAATCGGAAAGCCCCGGGGGAAGATGAAGTTACTGTAGAGTTGTTAAAATTGGGAGGAAGAGACATAACACAAAAACTGGCAAGGCTCTTCACAAAGTGCATTAGAAAAGATGTGGTGCCTAAGCAGTGGAATAATGCAATCATAGTTTTGCTGCATAAGAAAGGAGATAAATCAGAAATTGGAAATTATAGACCAATTAGCTTGTTATCCCACATCTACAAGTTGTTCACAAGGGTCATTACTAACAGATTAGAAAGAATACTTGATGAGAATCAACCGAAAGAGCAAGCTGGCTTTAGGACAGGATTCTCAACTATGGATCACCTTCACGTAATATCACAGCTAATGGAGAAAGCAAATGAATACAAAACGCCATTATGCCTGGCATTTGTGGATTATGAAAAGGCATTTGACTCCATACAGCATAAGGCAATGTTTCGGGCACTGGAAAGACAAGGCATAGATACTCCATATATTATGATTCTGAAGAAAATATGAGAGTGCTACGTCCTTTATTAGACTAGACAAAGACAGTAGCAAATTTAAAATCGAGAAAGGAGTTCGACAAGGGGACACAATATCTCCGAAGCTGTTTACTGCTGCCCTTGAGGAAGCTTTCAGAAGATTAGACTGGTCCCAGAAAGGAGTCAATGTGAACGGAGAGTACCTAAACCATTTACGATTTGCAGATGACATTGTGGTCATAAGCCACGATCCCAAAGAATTAGAGGAAAATCTTAATCAGTTATGCACAGTTAGTAAGGATTTTGGACTAAAGATGAATATGGCTAAAACAAAAGTAATGATGAACAAGTATGCCACGGAAAGGGAAATAATGATTGAAGGAGCAGTAATTGAAAAGGTGGAGTCATATACTTATCTGGGACAAGTTATTAGCTGTAATAATGATAAATGGCTGGAAGTCAAGAGAAGAATAAATTTTGGATGGATAGCATTCAGGAAATATAGTCACATACTGAAGAGCAATATCCCAGTTTGTCTGAAACGTAAAATAATGAATCAATGTATACTCCCCACCATGACTTATGGAAGTGAAACTTGGGCACTCACCAAAAGAATGGAAGAGAAGCTAAGAACTACACAGCGAAGAATGGAACGAATTATATTGGGAATCAGACTGTTAGATAAGAAGAGAAACACATGGATTAGGCAGCAAACTCAAGTAAAGGACATTCTTATCAAAACTAAAGAACTAAAATGGTCTTGGGCAGGACACATAGCTCAAAGACATGATGACAGATGGACTAAGAAAATAACAGAATGGTACCCAAGAGGAGCTAGAAGAAAACCTGGAAGACAAAGGCGGAGATGGATAGATGAAATTCATGAGGTTTTGAGTAGTAAATGGATGGCCAGTGCTCAAAACAGAGGGAACTGGAAAGTTTCTGGAGTGGCCTTCATCCTGCAGTGGATTGAAAATGGCTGATGATGACAGATGGAAGTTTGTTCCAACTTTCAACCACCCACTGGCAAAAGGCAAATTTCTGCACATCTATTCTATAATTATCTTTCCTCAATTTGAATTTGTCTCCTCAGGTGAGTAATCTGAGCAAGAGGAAGAATCCCATCAGCATCGAGCTTGCTCAAACCATTCAAGGCCTTATACACCTCAACTTGATCACCTCTCAGGTGTCTAGTCTCCAGACACTGCAGTTTGCAGAACTTAAGTCTTTCTTGGTAAGAGCAACCCTTTGTTCCCCTCACCAATCTTGTTGCCCTTCTCTGTACTTGTTCCAGCAGCTCTGTCTTTCCTAAAATGAAACCTCCAGACCTGTATGCAGTACTCAATTTGTGGCTTGACCACTGCCTTATACAAGGGAACAATCAACTCCTTATCCCAGCTAGCAAAATTTCTATATATCATTGACAAAACACCATGAGCTACTCTTGCAGCCTGCCTGCACTGCTCAAAAAACTTCATATCTTACTGCACAATTACCCCAGGTCCTTTTTCATTCTCTACTATCCTGAGTGTAGTACCACAGTTGGTAGTACACTCATAAGATTCCTGAAGGACAGTGTGTACAGGAATAATGCACATACAGTTGAAGAATTTAAAGGTGAAATTGTATCTCAGGCATCTCTGAAAAGACTGGCTCCAGTTATGTCATGGGAAAGTTCAATTGACATATCTGGTGAACTTGTCCTTCCTTCATATGCTTTGCCCCTTCCTTTTAGGGACAAAATTCTATACTTTCACCTGCAATGATAGTATGCTTCAAAAATGAGTCTTCTTCATTGTTTATAGCACTATAACAAATCTTTCCAAATGTGCCACTGTTATTCTTTGTGGATATCAGTTGTTTTTGGGATCTCTGTGGTGCACACCTTGTACATGAGCTTGTCTTTTGCTGCAGCTAGCAAAAGACAAGCTAATCCTGTAGTTCTCATTGAGTTTATCAAATTTCATTTAAATTGTTGTGTTAGTCCTGCTGAATAAGTTCATCACTGTTGAATTGTATTTGTTGCTACTTTGACTGTTGTGCCAAGCTGACATTCATCTTCTACACTTGATTGACCATTTCTGATAGTTTACATGTTTTATGATTGTAACCACTTTAAATCTTTGACAGTAAAAACTTTACATGTTAAGTGATACATGTTAAGATGTATCACTTAACATGATTTTTGATACTTTTTTTTTCAAAAATAAAAATTCATCTTATTTATTGGCTCGCCCTTGTATCATTCTCAGCTGTGGTTTTTGCTAATTGTTAAATCAAACAAGATATATTGCTGTAGGATATAAAAACATTAAAAATACACATTTACCATTATATTATTAAATTAAATATATTATTTTTTTCTATGAATTTGAGAATATTCAAACTTCTACTGGTTTCATAATCACAACATAAAACTAAGAAATGACAAAAGTATGACATGGATCTCAGGTATTTTATGTATATTTGGTGTGGTAGTGTTTCAAACTGAAGCAAATGACTGTCAAAAGTAAGCAGTGAAGATGACCTTATACAGTACTTGATTTATGATTCACCATAATCTGATATGGCATATAGGTCAAGATTCAAGAGTAGGTCATTTTCTCATTAATGACAGATTAACCACATGCCTCAAGTTCTTGCCTCTGCTCTCAGTCTGCACATATAATGAAGTCATGTTTTGTAGTAATCACAGAGCTTGTGTTTATATTTAAAGATATTGGTTTGTACCTTCTGTTATCACTTATTTAATTTTCTGTTGTGTGCATCAGATAAAAACACAAAACAGCAGAGGTTTTGAAATATGCATAAGTTAACAGAAAAAATCAGTTTACTGTGTGTGTGTGTGTGTGTGTGTGTGTGTGTGTGTAAGAATAGATAACTCTGATAAAATTTGCATAGATGGAGGTGAAAAATACACAAAGTGACAAGGACTAGAAGGGTAAGGATAGTAGAAAAGAGAAGTATAGTAGGTTTGTAAAAGGCAAAAGAATGTTAATATCCTAAAAGTTAGAGTGAATTAAGAAAATTATGGGCTGATTTGCAAAGCCAAATAGAGGTGAGGGAGCTGTAAAGTAAAATGAATAAAATAAAAGGTGGTAAAGCTGTCATCAGACATGGGTGGACAAATTTAGTTATAGGTCGAAAACAGGGATAGTAAAAATACAAAAATCTGATATCAGCTGAAGTAAATATTCATACATGGTCAGGTAACACAGTTCCTGATACATGATCAGGTGTGGTCCCCTGTTGTAATACCTGACCACGTATCAATATTTACTTCAGCTGATATCAGATTTTTGTATTTTTACTATCCCTGTTTTTGACCTACAACTAAATTTGCCCACCCATGTCTGATGACAGCTTTACCACCTTTTATTTTTTTTTTATTTGTTTGATCATTTGGTATTATTCATTTTACTTTATAGCTCCCTCACCTTTAATCGGCTTTGCAATTCAGCCCATAGTTTTCTTAATTCATCATAACTTTTAGGATATTAACATTCTTTTTCCTTTTATAAACCACAAACTTCTTTTTTCTACTTTCCTTAACCTTCTGGTCCTTGGCACTTTGTCTTTTTACCTCCATCTGTGCAAACTTCATCAGACTTACCTATTCTTACATACTTATATATGCTTTTGCATCCTTTACTGCTGTTTTGGTGCTTGTCATACCCTGCTTATTTATTTTTATCCATCAACTGAAACTTTGATTTTTTTTTTTTTTTAATATATATATATATATATATATATATATATATATATATATATATAATCCAATTAATCCAAAATTAAAGAGATAAAAAGTAATCAGAATATATTAAAAATATATATATTAAAATAAATAAGAAAAAATAGTAGAAAAGCTAACATCAGTGGCAGCAGAAAAGCACAATCCACTACATCTTACTTATAATAGGCTAAAATAGGATATTTTCCGGCAGCATGGCAAACCAGTAGAGCTTTTCTACTATTTTTTTTTCTTATTTATTTTAATATATTTTGATTACTTTTTATCTCTCTTTTTAATTTTGGATTAATTGGATCTACATGTGACGATGTGCTAATGCTGCGTTCGTACCGCCATCTATAGCCTAATTTGTTTCTATATATTTTCAGTTCAACTATTGTTTTGTCAGTGGTGTGGTTTGGCCATGTGAGTACTAGACTTTGTTTTATTATTTTTCGCTGCATAAGGACCACTGCTATGCAAATCTATTGCATCAGCCGTCTGATCTTAGTATCATTCCCTCGCTGCATGAATTTGTTTAGTGTTCAAAATGCAGTGATTCCCTGACTATTATTGGCCTCGTGGTCCTCTGTCGAGATGATGCATAATGGTTAGTCTATTTTATTTTATTTCATTTAATTTTATTAATTATTATTTTCAATTTATTTGGTCACATAATGTTATTCTACATTCTCACCTTATTGAGATTTCACATAATTCGGAAACGGGTGCCATCGAGGGGGGGCGCTGCTACATTTCTTTCAGCTGGCTTAATTTTCTAAATTATTTTAGGAATGTTGCTTCAACACTACCCTCTTCTTCCTTATTCCCCCCCCCATATATTTTTTGTTATTGTTATTTTCGTTATTTTATTTGGTTGAGTTCTTTATCACTCTACTGGTTTGCCATGCTTCTGGCAAATATCCTATATATAGTAAACTGATATAGTGTGTTAACTGCAAGCACATTTTTTAGATTCTTCTAGGCTTGATTTTTGTTTATAAAATATAAGTGATCTTGTGTATTATTACTACTTATATCTTTCATTAAAGGTTGGGGTAACAGAACTCAGTACTTAATTTTATATTAAATGGCTTATCTTACATTGTCCAGTTTTTATTTTCAGTTAGATTCAGCCTATGGCAGTGAAAATAGCCTACGTCGACATGGGTCAGCAGTTTCTCTGGGTTCAACCAGCTTGTCAGGAACTAGTGTTTCATCTTATAAGAAATCTCGAGGCCTTAGAGAAAAATTAGCTGAAATGGAAACGTTCCGTGATATCCTCTGCCGACAAATAGACACACTTCAAAGCTATTTTGATGTCTGTGCTGAACTCTCAGTAACAAATGAGGAAAAAGATAATGATACTCACAGTAAGAATAAATTATACTTAAAAAAAAGATTTCACTCAGTTTACATTAGAAACTTTAGTTTAATACCATTGTTTTAATAACATAGCTAGACATAATAAAGGTCTCTAACTTATACATCTCTTTTTGAAAATGTAAACAAAAGTTCTTAGTTCTTTCAAAAATTGCTTTTCTGTGGCAGAGGCTTTGGAAAGCTGTAGGTTTTAATTCCAGTAGTAGTAATAACAAATAATGCAAGGAAACAACTTATACAGCAAAGAAAAACCTTCCCATATTACCTATCCATCCCTCCAGTAATTTGTTTAATTCTTCCTTAATTTTATTCAAACTGCCTATTTCCACAGCGCCATTTGGAAATTTGTTTAATAATCAGTTGCCCTCTGGCTGAAAGCAAATTTCTGCACATCTGTCCTGCAACCATTCTTCCTCAGTTTAAGTTTGTTCCCTAATGTGTGCTGTCTGAGCAAGAGGAAGGATGTCATCGTTAGCCTACTCAGTCTATTCAAAGCTTTAAACACTAATCAGATCTCGTTGCAGGTGCCTAGTTTCCAGATGCTGTAGTTTGCAGAACTGGTCTTTCTTGGTAAGAGTACCCCTTTTTTCCCTCGCTAATCTCATTGCTCCTGTCTGCACCTTTTCCCACGGATCCAGATCCTTCCTAAGATGAGACTTCCAGACCTGTCGGCAGTAACAAGATGTGACCTAACAACTGCTTTTTATAGCAGAATAATACCTTCTTATTCCTGCTGGAAAAATTCCTGTATTATCATTGATGAAACCCCATGAGCTGTCCTAACAACCCATCTGCATTATCAGAGAACTTTCATGTCTGACTATAATTACCCCAAAGTCTTTTGTTTTCCACTATCCTGGGTGTCTCCTTATATGGTATGTTTTTCTGGGATTACAACCTCCTCATACACAGTATGCTGCATTTAGCAACGTTAAATCTCAACTGCCACTTCTCACTCCATCTGCTTAATTTTTTTTAGATCTTGTTGTTGTAGCATACCTCTATTCAACCATTGTCCTCTGAAAACTTAGACATTAAGTCTGATTTGCCTTCATCAATGTCATTAATAAGCCTTTTCAGTTAGTTGGTCCCAGGCAAAGATCCTACCCTTAAGGTTTTCATTGTGTAAGTTGATAAACCATCAGTGGACCACACACAAAACACTAACACCTTAGTTAATTGCCTGACAGATCCAAAAAATACAGCATTTCCAAAAAAAAAAAAAAAAAAAAAAAAATTTCTGAGTGTATTTAGCTAACACAAAATACACTCAGCATACATTAGCAAAAATCTATTCCCTCTTACATTGGGAATAGCCATCGTATTAATTTCTTGAATATGCTGATATGACTATAATTCAATCACTAAATGAATCAAAACATAATTTCTTCCTTAAAATTAAACTAAAATGTCACTATATATAAAAATATAGAACATACTTGTACAGAGAATGTAATGTATATTGCACTCAGAATGTATAATCCACCAATGAAGAGAGCCTTTGGGAAACCACTAGAATCTGTATTTATTTTTAGATTGTTTTATTGTACTTTAATTTTTTTAATTGCCTTGGTTTATTTTTTTTAAATATGCAGGTGTATTAAATACCTGTTTAATTTAATGAAGGAGGTTTGTGTTTTTGATTCTTTTAGTTATTTAATTACAGTGGTACTGGTGTTGATATAACCCTTTATCAGTGCTAAAATCCTGTAGTTCTGGAAATAGAAGCATTTTTATGTATGGGGGTGGGATATCCTGAAAGTAGAGTACAAACAAGCATAACAGGAAATGAATGCACATAATAGAAAATATTTTGTAACATGCTGTGAGAGTAACATTATATGAAATAACTGCTTGCAAAGTGCTTAACACCGTATTCATGTGCTAGTGGCATCAGTACAAATGTGACAGTTCATAACAGAAATGTGAACAAATATTGGGATGCAAGGCATCATCTTATTTTTGCATACAAAAAACAATACAGGTGCCCCCCCCTACTTAATGCTGATAATTTTTTTTTGTAAAAACAGTGCTGCTAAGTGAGCCATGTTCCCATATGGTAAAATATGTATTTGTTAGTTGTGGTCTATGCCGTAGGTTATTTTTTAATCAATAATAAACAGTAGTGTAAAGATGCATATATGTTGATCAAAATATTTATTCAAAAATTAGTACATAAAAAATATTCTACATTTCATAGGTAGATAATTATGCAGTAAGTAACTATATTGTCTCAAAATTAAACTTAATGTCAATTAAAATCATGAATTAATTAATCTTACAGCCCTGGACTGTCAGTTTTTTTTGTATCTATAGATTGAAAAATGTATCAGTTTTGGGTTGTACTTTGGCTCTCTTTCTCTCATACAAAATCATGTATGGGTTAATTCTTTAAATTTCTTATTAGCTTTGAACTTCATTCTATGTCAGTTTTCCTAGAAATAATTGCACATTTCTTCAAAAGCTTCACTAACGTCTTTTGCAGTCAGCAAATTTATCGGTTCTTCATCTGTAGGATCTTGTTCATCTTTTCCCTCAATTGCACACTCTTGTTCTTTTGTCATTTTCATG